>NW_009225442.1:0-41465 GCF_000690835.1 Fulmarus glacialis
CCGGCGTGCCCACCGGCAACACCCGCGTGCATTTACGGGCATGTAGAAATAACTTTGCAAACATATTATAATCCTTCAGGGGGAAAAAAAAAAGAAAAAAAAGATACTAAATGCACACAAACTACTTAAATTTTCTTCTGTTTGGTTTGGGCTTTTTCCTTCGAGTTAAGAAGAAAATCCTCACCCATGCAACGCCAGTGCAGCTGTGCAAGCTGAGGACCCCAAGCCCCCCTCACCCAAGAGCTTTAAAACCACTTCGGTTTCAAGTTAGCTGTGCACAGAAGAACTTCTTTCCCATAAAACATTACCTAAAGCGGGAGACTCATTGCCTTGGGATGTTGCAGATACCAAAGATTTAGACGGGCTCAAAAAACATTTAGAGAAATTCAATAAAGAAAAATCTATCACAGGTGACTTAAAAAAAATTTTAAAAATCTACAGCCAGGAAATCCCAAAGCCACAGGATTGGGAAGGATTGCTTCAAGAGTACGGAGGAGGGGAAGTATCACCGAATTTGGCGCTGCTCCCTCTGCTTTAAGTACTTGCTATTAGACACTGTCAAAGCCAGAACACTGGAAGGCAGAGACCTTCTGTCTGACCCAGAAGAGCCGTTTTCATGTCCTCAGTAGGATATAATACCCATCAACAGGCTGTTTTCTCTACGCCGTTTGGTTTTGGTCCTCCAAACGATCATTTTACAGACTACTTCTAAGACACATACCTATAATTTCAGAAGGGGAAATCTAAACAAGATGCTGTCCCTCTTGCCAAAATAACTAAGGGGCTTGGGAGTCTCCAAGAGTCTTGCAGACATCAGTTAACACTTCAACGGTCAAAAAGTACATCGCAGGAGAAAAAGTCGTCTCCTGGTCCTCTCCCAAGAAGGATGACTCACATCTCCTCTCTTTAACCCCAAGCAGAGATGAGAAATTGCTCAAATCAGAGGACTCGAACATGAAAGGAATTTATATTACATCATCCAGCCCATTTCCTGCCAACGCCTTACAACCCCAGAGCTTTGGCGGGACTATTCATCAGCAAGGTAATCGTTACTTCCCTTGAGAAGCTCTTTATAGGACTGAAGGAGCTTAATGTCAGGAAGTCTTCCCACATATCTGAATTAGATGCACCCCTCCTTAACTTCTTCTCATACAACTTTTCTCCACGTGGTTATTTTTTCTCTCTTGCTACTGAGTAACAGTGAGGCACGCATTGGTACGGAGCTCGCCAGAGGAGTTTATGGAAGGTATTCAAGGTTCGGCAAGGAAAAGATTCCCTGCCTTGTATTCAGAGAGGCTAGAAAGGCAGCAAACATGAGGGAAAAGGGAAATACATACACAGTCAGTGTGATCTGTTTGCAAGACTTGTGTCAACTGCAAGACACCATACTTCCCTTATTATTTAAGGGTTTTGATGTTAGGAAATCAGCTAAATAGAAAGGAAAGGGGAGATTTGGGGGAATGTGGCCAATATAAGCACAGCAACTCAGAGTGAAGTGGATGTGCTTGAACTTCACTCTGTAACCAACTCCTCCTTCAATTTTTAGCTAAATACTCTGCACTCTTCTCTCCTTCCCAGCTACCATGATTTACATTGCTTTTATATCTCCACTCTATCAACACTGTTTTACTTTCTGAATGTGCTGAGAGTTATAGAGTTGGATGCATTCCAGTAAAGGATGTCTCAGGAACTCCTCCCCTCCTGCAGTGTTAAATGCCTTTCCGTAGTACACCTTAACTGTCCCACATCTTTTACAGCTTAGGTGCTAAATGGTAGCACCCCAGCAGTTATCCCACTACTCACCCTTGAACCCCTCTGTGTGCACCTGCCTCACAGATGCTTCCCATCTCCTGAATATGTTGGGATATTTTTGGCCAGACCATATTCTCTAAAGTGAAGCTCATTACTTTCGATGGGATGTTGCAGTTAGGTCAGTAACAGAACATCCCTTTGGTCCTGTCTAGTACAGAGTGGAAATATTTCACTGCTTGCCTGAAGAGAGGCTGTGGAAGCCAGGAAGCAGTAGATTTGGCAGTCTTAACCCGAATTCACTTAATTTTAAACATAAGGAAGATATTTAGAATAGTTTCCCCTCATTCCCCTCATTTGGTCCTATCCCAAATTTTGGGTTGTTTGTTTTCAAGCAAAGAGGCACTCCTCAGGAACACCAGGAACACCAAGCCTGGTCTTCCCATTTTATACAGAGGACCTCAGGTGCTTCCTGATCTTTGTCCTGGCTATTCACTCAAGGAGTGAGGTGTTAAAACTTTATTTAAGACCTTTCTAAAACCTCCCTCTGTCCCTCAGGTTAAACATTTGTATTAAATACACGCTACTCAAACCAGAAGTGTAAGCAACAAACAAACCAAAAACCCACAAACAACCCTCCTTTCTAGCTCCTGAATAACTTAACACTTCTACTGCCACAATATCACTGATTACCAAGCCAGTCAGCACACACACTAGACGGTGTATTTTCATGGTCAGTTACAAGCAGGAAAACAAATTAAAAACCAAAATGCTTTTCAGGAACACTACTTACAGGTTTAAACTTTGAGACAGGGAGTCTTTGTTTCAAGACCAACAAAGTAGGGCATTGGAGAGACTGTGGCTGGTGCTATCATGGTACAAATTAAAAACAAACAAGTGGCCAAACCATTTGCCTCCAGAAGGTCACTTTTTATTTGTTTTATCACAAGAGCATCTCAGTCCATTAATAGTAAACCAAGATGTTTTTGTGGATATTCTAATCCATACTGAACGACTCAGCTGCTAATCAAGCTGTGGCAATATCCCCAAATTCATCCACATGACGGAGAAGAGGAAGATAGGTGAAGGAGCCTCAGACCAAACAGACGAGAAGACAGAGGTTTCCTCCTCTGAACTTTCTGCCAAGATCCCCAATGCTCGCTGCAGAGGGACCACCAACAGGAGCAGCCGCCAACAGGAGCGGCGGTGCCTCTGTGCAGCCAGCTCCAACAGGAAGCCCAGTGACCTGCTGTCCTGCCTTCCCACAGGAGCTCACGCCCACCCTTTACATCTCAGGATGAAGGGCTTCCTTACCAAACTCCCCACATCAGGAGGGACAGGGCAAAGAAAACAAACAGGGAAAAAAAAAGCAACAGGGGAGGCTTCCTGTTCTCACAGACTGCTACCACCATCATTCACCCAGACCAGCTTGCGGCCCCGGGGAGGGGAGTGCACACAGCCGCCTGCTGCCTACGATGCCCCAACAGATACACCAAAGCAGCAAGTCAGTAACGACCCAGAGGAACAGGCTGACAATTGGAGAGGATTTAACAGCATTTCACCTTAAGCTTGAACTCAAACCGACGGGATAGTGATAAAGCTGTTCCTAGCAGTTGCCATGGGCACCCACGCTACCTTGGGCTGCAGTCTCATCTACACACATGAGAACAACAGGTCAGACCTGGTGAGTGCTCAGATGGAAAATCAGCCACCAAAATTAAGCTGTCGAAGGAAGTGTCACTTGTGATAGGTAACGATGTTTCCACCACATTAGTACCTAGCCAATAGCCCAGTTTGATTTAAGAGTTGTACTCACAGAAGTACAAGCTTTTAAAAGAGGCTTCAAACCAACATCCTAACCCATTGCGATAGCTGAGGATCACTTTCCATAACAGAAGAGGTGTAATAGCTCTAACATCCTGACCCAGTTCTGCTGTGTGCAATTACCTCCCGCTTCGATAAACTCTCTCCTTCTTTTCCTTTCAGTGGCGGCTACACAAGGTGTTCTTGCTCATTTTGCTTCCTGTTGGGGAACAAAATTATTCTGTGCAGCTGCCAAATTCTGCCACAGAAGTGCCAGTATTCAGCACTCAAACAAATTTCAGGTATCATGTCTAATACATTTTGACATGAAAAGCACTAGAGCAATATGACATAGGCCTTGGCTATATATAAAACAAGCTGGCACAGTTAGCATGGAATAGCTTTCCGGAAGCAGAGTATTTATTCTTGATAAGTTTGTCTATATGTAAAAGTTGTATCAGTGTAGCTGTACCAGTCATTTTCCATGCTGAGACCAACTCATAGTACCTCAGAGCTGTTTGTCACAGCTTGGGAAACGAAGCAAGGAAGTCTTGGTTCATTGCATTTTAGGCAGGCACTCATGTTACAAAAAAAGAAACACCATTTTGTCGGCAGTTCCAACAGAGGGATAGAGAACTGAATAGTCCCCAGAGAATAAGCTCTCCTCACCAAAAGACTTGGTTCTCATCTCGGTTAACAATGTTACACTAACACTTCCCATATTTTCCCTTTACTGAGGGCTTCGTTTCTGTCATCAGCATAGCTCTGGGGAAAAGAAGGGGCATCCCGCCATTCCTGTATGTGCATTAAACATCCACAGAGCAAACCTTGAATTCCTGAGAACAGTCCCAGAGAGCTCTCCAGCTCCTTACACGGCTGTAACGTAGTACCAGTAGTGCAACACTTCAGCAACAGAAAGCCTTCTCTTTTTAGGCAAACTTACACCATAATGATTTAGCACACATGCTCCCCAGAACCTATCACCACAAAAAGTCCAGTAAGCCAATGCTCTGGCAGAGCAGGTGAGGAACAGGGGGGCTGCACAACAACCCAAAGCTCTGGGTTGTCATAAAGCAATCACACAACACCAGAATTAAGAGGAACACAGCCTTGATGTGAACCCATCTCATTTGCCTCAGTGCTGCTGCCTATGTGTGATGATGACAGAATGCTTAAATATTTGGGAAAGGATACAAAATAAACTTTGTACTGTAGACCTAAGCATTCCCAAATGGCCAAACTGAGGACTCAAACCAATCACGTATTTCAACTGGCAGGAAGAAAAACGACAATAATCTGGAACATCTGGGTATGATTTAACCACTAGAGGGTGTAAAAACAGCATAGTGAAAGGTTTGCAGCCAGCAATTAATGACATTTAGAGCTTGAAGGAGCGAAAAGGACATACAAACAAGTGAAGGAATAGGATGCTATGTAAGGTGAAAGAAAGGGCAAGTTATATCCACAGAATTTCTAGCAGGACTACTGTGGTCACACGACGAGATGCCCTGAAAATAAAGCTCTGCTTTGCTACTTCTGGTAAGGAAAACATTGTGGTAAAAAGCACAGTACAAGTATTTATAATAAAGGACTGCAATGGGAAAGAGCAAGATACAGACTTACACTCACCAGTTCAAATCCAGCTCCTAATCTGAGGAAATCTGACACAATTGCTCCTGATTCTCATAATTACTTTGTTACAGGGTCAAGATTGCTACACATATTCCCACACCGCTTCCTTCCTGCTTCCCCAGTGCAGAACGGCAGGTGATGAACCAACCATTGCTGTCTCTCCCACACCAGCCTCAGCCTGTGGCAACAGAGGACTTCTTTCTCTGTTGCTATATTGTTGGAAGCTCCCAATCAGATTAGCTAAAAGCTTTGAACCTCATTAGTGAAAACCAGACCTGAATTTAAGCTGTTTCATGGCCAAAAGCAAGACAGAAGGACAAACACTTACCACAGATCAAGATGTTACCAAGAGCAGAAAAAAAACCCAGCCAAAAAAGATTTTTTACAAGTATGTGCTAAAATGAAAACGCCCAAGTTAAACTGAAGCTGTTTGTCCACTAAGAAATTTCCATAAACCTATTTGCCATCTGAAACACTTATGCACACTGGCTAATATACATTACTTCCTGTGCTCACCCATAGAGAGCCCTCCAGGGCTGCCCAAGCTGTAATTCTCATTTCACGCCCTGGCTGCCGTACAGCTTCCCGTGCCCGTCTCTGCTGATCTGGTGACCTGCCAGCAACAGCAGTTCTGGACTTTCAAATCAGAAGAGTTATTAAGGCATAAGAAAGAGGAAACCTGTGAAGCCGGACATACTGGTAGTCACCAAAATGAAACACCAAAAAGACCCGAAAACACCCTTAAAGGGGTACAGTGGACGGCAGAATAGGGTGCAGAGGGTGCCACCAGAAGCCGAAAGCAGATACGAACCACTTTAAGGATCTGGGACTGGCTCTGCCTCTCAACCTAGCATACCTTACTTAGCCTGGAACACAACTCCCACAGCATCCCAGCGTGTAATATTTATTTGTGCTAGTTAACAGTTTAATATATCCCAGTAGACATTCTGAATAATTTCCTCCTATATGGAAATTCATACACACATTACAAGCACCAAAGAATTGAGCTCTTCAATTGCTGAGGCTGCACTATGCTGCACTTCCTTCATAAAAACATCTCCTGTTAAGCTGTTGCTGCATATACCCAGGCCTCATCAAGATATGATGAAAATCACTTCCTTTATATAGCAGTACCTGAGAGCATTAAAGAATTTTATTTTGGTTTTGTTATGTGCTCATTACTGAAATGTGCTGCATTATTGATTTTCCGTGCATATTAATTTCCTGTTACATTGGTTCATATTCTGCTTTGCAGTAGCACTGCAGAACACCGAAAAAAACTTCATTCTAAGAAGGGAGATTTAATGTGTGACGGTTGTATCTTACAAGCCATTAAATTTCATTTGTTCCAAAGCATCTCCTCCTTCCGTCGCACAAATTCATCAACTGGGATTTCTCTGTCTTCTGCTAGGAGGCAAGAGAATGCTTACAGATGCAATGCACTGAACAGTGTAATTTTTACTGCTGTAGAAGGAGAACATCCTGAATAAGAGCAAGGGGCAGGGGCCCTGCAGGACTGGAAAGGAAGGTAAGACAAGTTCACAGATACTAGAAACAACCCAATGGGACATGTCATTCCCTACTCCACCAGCAAAGCAGACTCTCACAAAAACTCAGTGTTGTTTTGCTCCCTAGATGCTAGAATTACAGCAATAAGTATAAAACAAGGCCAAGCATGCACTGGCACTGAACATCTACATTCATTAACACTGAGGAGATATAGTGGGAGCTTAGGACAGGGATTTTAAGTTACAACGTTTTTTAAGAATAAAGAATTTCCTGAGCCGTTGGTAATGTGGATCATGTTTAACCCCTTGCCAGGCACGTTGCCACATACTGCTGGAGGCCATAAAAAACATTCAATTTACCACATATATCTCCACAAGCATTCCACAATAGAACAAAACAATTTCCACTCCATAACAAGCCAGCCAGGAAGCTGTCGGACAAAACATCCATAAGTGTACAGAGACACATGCACACGCATTTACTGCAATCAGACTCTTACTTGATTGTCTCTTGCTGGGTATCCATGATAACCTGAAGTCAGAGGCTCGTTCTACAAGACAAGAAAACAAAGAGTGAATGTAGTGGTTACAAGGAATAGAAACTAAGGAATTATACGTCTGTCTGAACTCGGCCAAAACCAAGAACCTGCATGAAATGGAGGAAGAATGAGCTAAGATTAAAGTATTCTGCTAACTTCCTAATTTCCATGTAAGCCAATACACCTAAAATTCATTTTCAACTGCATATGCCAAATCGTGCAGAAGGAAAAGAAAAAAAAGAAATCAAAGCCATAAAATAAGTATAAACTAATCCTACCTTACCCTCTAATTTCAGTTGTGTATAATTTCTGTAATTTTCCAAAGAATGTTTATATGCAAATTTCATTTACCATTATGAAAACTGAACAAAACAGAACATAAAATTACAGAAGCTTCTGCCCACCTTGCCCAGTCTTGAAGAAACGTTTCCCTAAACATTAGCCATAAAAGTGTCAATTTTCTCCTTTTCAAAACTATACTAATAGTTTAACATGAGCTTAAAAAGCAGTCAGTGTAACTTCAAACACCCCGGTAAGCCTGAGGAATACCTCACACACTCCCGACGGGAAATCAATCCTCTAGACTTTCTTCATTCACCCCAGAAGGGACTCTGAGCCTACACATTTTGTGTTATTGGCAGCCCCATCACCCTGCTATGCGGGAATATATGAACCTCCAACGCTTCTGGAATTTCTCCATGAAATTCCCTGACTTGTCTCTATTTTAGCAGTGCAGTGGGGATTAAGATAACATACTTCACAATACTTCCTAAATGTTTATTTCTGTTTCTTAATTTATTTTCTGTTACTCTCCCTCCAACACCACCTATTCGAAATGGGGAGAGGGCACTCACACGCACCCCATGCGTGCATCTTTCTCTCTGGGTAGAGGATAAACTAAACTAGACAAAGCCTACATCAATTCCACCCTGGTACCCCCGTGCATTCATGAGCAACTCCCAGCAGAATGCTAGGAGGAGGAAAGGAGATAGCCGCCCTCCACAATCAGTTTTTAAGTCTGTTCCTATCTCTTGTTATGACTTGTGAGGAGGAACTCCTAAGCCAGCCCTGCACTTTCTCCAGCAGCTCTTGGGTAAGGGGCGGGGAGAGAGAGGCCCAAGGGGAAGACCCTGACAAAACACAGCAAAACAATCCCAAATTGTCAAAAGCAAAGATATTCCGGACATGAAGCTGACTGAGATGTACGATCGCTGTCAGGAAGAGTTTTTGTTGAGATGTTTTGGGTTTTGTGGTGGGATATTTGGTTAAGCAGGCCAGCTCCTACCAGAGAGAGGTCTTCTGTCCTACACAGGGCGTGTGGCCACTGGCACAATTTCACAGTTTACATAAGAACACTTTAAAGCAACATCTGCTAAAAAGCAAGGTGCTAATAATTCAATACAGGGACTAGCAATGCTATTTTAAGTTCATATTCATCCTCCCTCTCTTCCTCTTTACCTCAAACCTGCCCAGGGGATTCTCCATGGAAACTTGCCAGGAAACATCCAGCCTCTCCTCAGGCTCTCATGTTAAAGTTACAAGAACGCACACAGTATGAGAGCTTCAAGGACGACAAAACTTCTGGCAGCCAGTTTTGGGGATTAACAGTAATTAATTAGGTTGACCACCCTATGAGTACATTCTTCTCAAATACTAATAGCCAGCAAGCAGGTAAAGCACAAAACTCCACAAATAATACAGAAACAGAAGGAAAGACACACAAGTTGGAAGCAGCAAGTGGGGACTGACAGCTACAATACCACAGACTCACCAAGCTTTCGGATTTTAACTGTGAACTTAACTGTGAACCAAGCAACATCACAATAAAAACGCACGGCTAGTACTTTTCTCCCCCAATGTAAGTACATGTTATAAGAAAGTACTCTGACTGCTGTTTCTCCCACACACTACAGTTTACCAACTTAGATAAGTGCAATAAATGTCCACCTTGTATCAGGAGATATGGTCTTCTCCTGAAAGAACATTCCAGGTATGCTTTTAACAGTACTTGTACACACACCTGCGAGGTCTGTACCTCAAACATGCTTGTGTGCCAGACTCTTTCAACACCTTGGAAACCAGCAAGATTTCTACACAGAGAATAAAGAATGAACGGAAAAGTTACCACTGCAGATACTAAATATATGGGCAGTGAACACTGCCCATATAAGCAGAAAGTGATAATGAAGAAAGGAAAAAGAAATTGTTATCCTGAGGATGATGTTCTTCACATCAGGGACTAACGAAAGGGATTGTCACCACGAGGCTGTGGCAGAAAAGAGACAAAAACAAACTTTGTGGGATTTCCTGAAGTCAAAGGACCTGGATGCCCAGAAACCACCTCTAGAAACAGAAGTTTCATAAGTAGAAGCAAATCATGAAAGTGTGAAAAGAAAGAGAAAGACGATTACAGAGATCTGAGGGCAGCCCACAGTACGTAAGAGGTCAGAAAGTAACAAGAAAAATTGAGTGGAGGAAAAAACCAAAAAACCCCCACAGTCAGCAATCTCCACTTTGTCTTCTGGAAGACAAACCCCACAAATCACAGACTAAAAATGTTTGAGGGATATGGTTGCATCTGAAGGTAAAGAAGAGGTGAAAGAAGGTTACATTAGGAAAGCGAGAGTTTGGAGAAAGCAGAGGTTAGAAAGAGGGTAAGCAGCTGGAGCATTAAGGTCACAAAAAGGCCAAAGATATCTCTGCCTTTCATACAGCAATGCTGCTACCAAGTACTGAACTCTTTGCAAAATCCCCGCTGTGCGTATCATTGCTCTAATTGAACTTAACTCTCCAAGAGAAGGCAGGAAGCGCCTAGGGAAACCGTCTCCCGCCAATAATCTCCAGCGCTGCCAATTTTACAGGTCACTAATAGTGAATCCGGAGCCTGTTGCATGATTATTCCATACAGAGTTTGCTTTTGTTGAAAACTAAACAGAGCAAGAAGTGAAAGCGTTAAACTCCTGTGACTGGAGCAGGACAGTCCAGCAACGTCCAGACAGAAAACCCCTGTTAGTTAGCAGACAATCTAAGGCAGCAGACGCCAGGGATACAGTTCAATCTCCTCCTCTGCCTGCTCATGCACAAAACTAATCTCACAAAATGGAAGTGAAAAGAGAAAGAGAAGATTTAACACAGACAAATACCCTGCCCACAAATGCAGAGGGACCCTGCTTTCTGGCAGCAGCCTGGTGGGAGAGGGAACCCCCAGATAACTCTATCTCTCTCACAGTTCCCTCCTGCCAATTACATTTCTCTTTCGATACCAACATGCAACCAGACATTCGTAAAGAAATTGAGTTAGGCAGTGCTAGCCTGCAAAATCAAATCAAACTGCCACTGGGATGTTTCATTACTTTGTTTACCACTGAAAGGCATTTCTCAGGTACTTGCGATTTGCTTTAGAGCGTGAAGAAAACAACTAGAAGCTAATACAGTACATCAGCTTTCTGCCACACATATTGTGATTTTATTCACACCGTATCGACGATCTCAT
This sequence comes from Fulmarus glacialis, assembly GCF_000690835.1. NCBI lineage: Eukaryota > Metazoa > Chordata > Aves > Procellariiformes > Procellariidae > Fulmarus > Fulmarus glacialis. Next base: position 10,725 of record NW_009225442.1, read on the forward strand.
GCACGGGCTTCCACACTTCTGTACAACATGAGCATTGTGGTTGTACCCCAGTAATAGTCTCTGTGCCAGCCAACTGGATTCAACAGGACGAAAGTCACAACTCAGTCAAATCCACTAAGCCTTTACCCCCCTTCCTTTACGTCAAATTTTCCCCCTTCTTTAATTTCCCAGCCTTGCTAACACAAGTTCTTTTCCACTAATATTTGCAATAGTAAAGTCTGCCACAAACTGCAAGCCATGGGTACCATCTTGGGTCACAAGGTAAACACGGTACAGCCGTTTGCGGATGACTCAAGAGCAAAGGAGATGCTCCTGCACTAGCAGAACAGCCAGGCTTTGGGGTCGTTGGGTTTTTGACACCTCTCAACTTGATAAATTTTAGCACGAGGAGTTGTCCATAAACCGGACACCAGTAAGAAGCGATCAGCTCTGCAGGTGCTATTAACTTATGAAAGGCCACAGTGGACTGGAGCCAGTCCTCTGGAGAAAATGTCACAACTGTAACACGTAACAGAAGGTCTGAAAGTCCTCTCACCCTTTTCTTAAAAATAAAACTAAATTTTAGCTTAAAGAGGCAATAATTCTCTTTGACCTAACTTCACCTAATTTTACATCACAGACTCACCATTTTGCCAGACACAACAATCAGTAAGGCCTGATTAGCAATTGTTTCTTGACAGCTGATCTAAACCTAAAGCCTGCAGATTAAAACTCCGCTGGTAGGAAATGTTAGCTTAGTGAGTCCATCCATATTTCCCAGCTGGAGAATCAATTCTTGCTGAATCCAAGCTTCAAATTTGAAGTGTCCAGTCCTTTCAGTTGCAAAGATAACCTCAGAAAAACGACCAAGCAATCTCTCCTCCCTGGGTCTGCGGTGTGCCTGCTTTCCTAACAATGCTGGGAAAAGGGCAGTGAAGTTAATACAATTCTTTCAAGTTTCACAACTGCTGCCCGGCTTCTGAGCAACAGCAGCAAAGCCAACACAAGAACAGCTCATCTGCCTCTGCTGCAGCTGCCCCCGAGAGTTACCAGAAGCACAGCAGTCTGGTGGCTTGGACAGAAGTGGTGAGGGAGAGCCCCAGCTCCAGAAAGCTAGAAATCCCTGGACTACACAAAGCAATGAAATAAAGGCCGCAAGAAATTACTTGTTCCTCCTGAAAGCAAAATGGGATTTTGAAGTGGTGAGATAGAACGAGTTACACATTTATCAGAGGCTTGTGCTAGACAAACAGAAGCCAGTTTTCTAGAACAGAGAGAATAAGATGTTTACCAAAAAAAAGGCTGAAAATACTGGCAACTAAGCTATTAATCTGAAAGTGATGGTTGCAAAAAAGTAAAGCTCGCGAGCCAGAGAGAAATCCCAGCACTGTTCGCTGCAGCCCAGTGGTTTCACCATCTTTTTTGCTTTACTTGTTGCATAGCAGGAAAGGCAGAAATCATATGCTTGGAGGAGGAGGGGGTCTTCAAAAAGGCATTTTAGTACTTTAACTGTGGCAGAGCACTAGTAAAATTGTAAATGCCTTGACCTTATTATCAGCTACCAAGAAAATAGGTAATTCTTCATTAGACCTTACTTTGTACAAATTACTGCATATAAACAAAAAGGAAATATCTGTTTCTTTGTCCAAGTGTATCTGATGCATTCAGACTGCGTTCTCGATTGTGCATGCCATCTCCCTACCCCAAATTGTCTGTGGATAAAATTAATGGGAAAAGCAGCATCTAAGGCTGAACTACTGATTATTAATGAAAAACTGAACTAAAGTAGTTTTTAAAATAGATCTTAATGTCACCCTTCTCCCTCGATACTCACCCTAATTTGATATATAGCTCTCGCTAATCACTCTGCAGTTCCAATAACTGAATCTATAGTGTGGGATGCTTCCCTTCAGCTGTCTTCACTTTCAATTAAACTTGCTTCTTGGTTTTGGCCGGTTTCCAGATGTGCAGACATCATCTAGCAAAGGACTTCCATTTATTTGGTTCCTTGTTAAGTGTCCCGACATCAACAACCTGTGCTCATAGGGACACAAGTAACAGGACTCACATTTTACTCCTTACCCATCTCGTTGGTTTTTTTTTTAAGTGTATTTGGGGACTAAAAGCCCAACATTTTGATAAAGGCACCACACCAAGTACGCTGCACGCCACTGTCTTTGATGGCAGGGAAGATGCATGCCGGCTGGCAGGGCCCTGGCTTCCCACGCCCACCCGAATTACTGAGGCCACTTCTTGAGGGATGGAAAACCAGAGGTGGTGCTGCCGCCGGTGCAATGCTCCGGCCGTGGGGCGCCTGGTGCTGGTGGCTGCCCCTGTGGGAGCAGGGAAGCGCCCACGGGCTCCCCGCTCCAGGGCCTGCAGGCTGGGATGGAGGCCGGGATGGAGGCCCATCCGGCCCCTCTTCCTTCCTGGAATTCTGGTCCTGTTGTCGCAGCGACGGTGGCCTCCGGCTCGGCCCCGCCCCTGCCCCAGGTTTCCCTTTCTCCTAAAAATATCGTGGTTTCAGCAGGCGTCGCAACGATATCGGACGTGTGGGATGGGAGAGCTCCTGTGCCGGGCCAACCGCCTCCTCGCAGGGCCCTGGATCCCTGAGGGGAGGCCACCAGGGTTCCCCACCTCCGGCCTCTCACCCGCCCCGGCCCCCCAGCACAAGGGGGTCCCCGGAGCAGGAGCCCACACCAGCCCCAAGGCTTTGCCAGCCCACGGCTCTCCAAAGCCGGATGCCCACCTCTGTAGTGGGGACACGGTACCCCGCAGCCCCAGGCAGCCCGTGACCTGCCATGAGGCCCGCAGGCCCGCCAGAGGCCGCCCAGGCAGGAAGCCCAGTGACACAGTGAAGACGAGAAAGGAAGGTGATGTCAGATTAATAAAAATAGCCTTCTGCCCCGACCAGAGTTTGAATAGTTTGGAGCAATTAGCTCGGCAAGCCCACAAGGTGGCCAGCAAGACAGAACAAGGCGACTTTGGGGGAGGCTGCGTCCCTGTCGAACAGAGCCCCAGTGAAATCAGCCAAACATGTTGGTGCAATTTTCTGCATTTGAAATACGTACTTTCTTAACTCCAACCTCCTGGCACTTCTGTTCTGAGAAACCCTATATATATTATAGGAACAATAACTGGTTGGTATAGCAGAAGCTGCAAAACAGAATATGCACAAATATACGTCTGAACAAACCACACAGAAGGACGGTATGTAAACTTTCAGGTCTGTTAAAAAATTCAGTATGCAACAAGTTTACATATGCACACTCAGGTTTTAAGCTGACAGCATCCGTATGAAGTTACAATAATCTTGCAGAGAGAAGGGGGACTTTCATACACAGAAAGCACTTCCACAGCTAAAATGGAAGAGCTAAAATTGAAGTATTTTACAGAAATTCTTTATAACAACACAGATTCTTCCCTGACTTTTTTTTTTTTTTTTTTTTTAAATAATGGAAGTAGCTTTCTGGAGGTCAGAAACAGTTTTCCACCAACTGGGTTTTTCATTTTCCAGATCAGCCAAGGGGTGTTTTCAGCTTCTCAAAGAGATGAAATTTCATTAACTTAGTGTAATTTAAATGTGCAAAACACACACTTTTTTTGGACTACATATCGCAGCATCCTCATACTGCTCCGGGCATAAAGGAAATACAGCCTGCCTCTGCTGGTCCATGACCTACGCTGGCAACAATAGATCCAATGCAAGTTAAAGCCCCTGGGAATACTGTGCACAGTGTGACGTCTATGATCCAGCAAATACAAGGACACTCTGCATGCACAGAAGTCAATAGCACAGAATATTGATTTCCCTCCTCTTTTAGTAGGCAGAAGCATTTTAAAATGGCAGCTCATCTTCACTTCCACTCCTACTCAACAGGAACAGGACAGGGCTCATAGCAAGGCTTTAAAATCCAGCACTGGGGGCACCTTTGGATGCTGTAATTGTTACATGGGGCTGAGGAAGCATTTCACACGTAATTCATGCTAAGCCACTCATTACAGGGCAACATGCTGATGGCATGAAAATCTGGCTTGCTCAAACACGACGGCTACAAGCTTTCGCAAGGTGAAGAGGACTACAGAGTTTTGCCTTAGTACATGGCTTCATTGCTTCTGCTTTCTCAAAAAACAGGATGGAGAATGTGGGAGAAAACAGGATGAGGGAGATGACAGACCTCAGATCCAGAAGGGAAGTCAGTTGATCACAAGCTTCTTGGCTGATTTTGCCGATATTCAGAGGCTGTTGCTCAAAGGCTAAAAGGAAAGAATAGTACTCCTACTTTCCAGAATGAAATTACAGCTGTTATATTACCTGCAGAAGAGAAGGCTGAAATTAATTTGTTGGTTGGGTGTGAAGAAGCTGTGATATAAAATTAAACCTGCCTTGCTTTTAGGGAAATCAGCATGAAAAAGAGATAGAGGCACAACAGCACATGATTCAGACGAAATCAAGCTGTATAGCAAGCACTGCAGGCAAATAGGTGCAAGAGAAATTCTGTGCCCTGGACACGCTGGCCTGATTGCATAAACCGCCCTAGATAGTTACAGAAATTATTTTCCCAGGTTTGCATTACAAACCAGCTTCCCTTTCCCCAAAGACATAATTTCTTCAAGCAGTCTAGCCAAATGCAGTTTTGTCTCCGGGGCACTGCAAGTGCCCGCAGTCAGCCTGTTGGCCCCAGAGAAAGGAGAGAAGCGAGGCAGGCAGGCTGAAGGGCAGGAGCAGTAATGGCAAGGGGTTAAAAAGCCCAGAGGAGGGAGGAAGCACAGGGCTTGGGGTGCAGGGTGAAGAAAAGGCAGGCTTCAGGAGCGCCTCGGAGGCCAGGGCTGGTTCTGATTATACCCGCAGGATTGTGGAGCTGCACAGGAAGCGCCGGGGGGGCTGGGGGTCTCGGCCGCCGCCATCCCAAACACACTAGAAATCTTTGTGTTCCAGCAGCACCATCTGGAAACAGTTAAGAGAGAAACAACTCCCAGGCCTTCCCGCCCGAAATAAAAAAAATAAATCCGCTCTTAAGACCATTAAGCCTGGCCTCTTCATCCCCCTCCTGGAAAGCTCCTCTCCCTGCAACTGCGGGGAACAAAAGGGCATCTATACAAGGGAACGAACCCCCTCGAGTGCTGCGAGGGCGGCTTGCACGGCACAGCAGCCCCCTCTGCTCACAACGGGCATCCCAAAGCGGCATCAAAAGGGACAGAGAAAGACTGAACCCTCTGCCTCCTGAGCGTCATGCCGCTTCAGAAGCGGTGCTGGTAAAAGAGTGTCCAGGGCGCTATTTGCACCTAGTAAGACCAGACACGGGGAAAACACAGACAGCGAGTCCAACTGCAGCTAGAATATCCCCAAATAGGAGATGTGCACATTGAGAGCTCACTCTGAATTTTGGTCCCTTGGAAGCTCTCATTTCTGTGCCAAAAAAATCAGCGCATGGATGCGAGAGAATCCACTCCAGCGGAGACGAATATTCCGGATGCACGCCAGAGATTTAATTCTGTCCTTAAGAGGACGGCAAGACCACGATGCGAAGCGTATCATCATGGTGATGTTCCCCTGCTGCCTTAGAGGTACCAAGAATCAGAAAGGTGACAGAGACTGATCCAGCCGTTTCCAACCCCTGGAGGGTTCCTTCTGATAAGGACTAGGACAGCCCGTTAGTGCCTCAGCACATGTTCTGGAGACAAAGAGGGTGTCTGTCTCCGAAATGTCGTTCTCTTGTATTTTAAAAAGGAAAGGTCATGACTGTTGAATTTTACCAGAATAAATCACCATGTAACAGTTTATTAGAGAGGTACTCCCCTTGCAAGGGTTGCTATCTCCACAAGGAAGTAAAGCCTGCAGGGCTTTTACCCTTCCCTCCTTGCCTTTACCTTTATTCACCTCTCCCACACACATCAGTATTTTTCAGGGGTTTTCTTCTAATTAGACACCCAAATGCTACACACTTGCCTACAAAAATGCAGAAACATATCAAAACAAAATCAAAGCTAACCTTTTAACATCCCAATTAAGCAACTACATATGAAAAGTAACATGACTGATTCCTGCTTTAACACAATGCCATTTCCACTACAGAAAACACACTTTTGCTTTTCTTCTTACATCCAGCCTGTAACTGAGTGCCACCTCTTTATGGGCCACAGACAGTCTGGATGGGATGTGGCCACATGCCAAGGCCCTCTATAACCAGAGTGCAATTCATAAAAATAAAAAGTCTTAAAATAACAGGTTTTCTCAACCATTAACCAAGGACCCCTTGGAATCCACTTCTGTTATACAAACCTCCTCGCTGCTCCTGTGAAGCTAACTATTGCTAAACAGGATTGCCCCGAGATGCCAGCATGGTAGCTGTGGTCACAGCTCTCTACGGAGCATATGAAAAGAGAGAAATCCTGCCTAAGCTACCAGAAATACCCACCCTAGACAAACTGTCCAGTAAGGCAGGCTATAACTGATGCCCCAACCTCGCCAAAAAACTTATGCTGGAGGAATGAAGCATCCCCGTGCAGGCAATGGTCATAGCTAGAAAGGGGTTAAAACAGGGAGGAAGGGAGCACTAATCAAAGAATCTCCTTCCCTCCCAAAGGAGGAACACCACCTCTCCAGCATAGTTTTGAGAGGAATTTTAGTACGTGCTTTGTTTCGAAATTTTAAGAGAAAGGAAGAAAGACCTGCCCTTCATTTGGAAGGCTGCATCCAAAAAGTCGGGAAAGTGCTCTGCAAAGAGAGGAATATTCAAAACAAAACACCACCCAACCCAGCTATGGGACAAAACGAGGCATTTACAGTAAGTTACTGTTTCCATTTCGTTGCACACAGAAGCAAGGCAAGCCACTCTGAAGGCATTTCTAAGAAAGATTGTGTTACTTTGGAAAGCAAAATTATCCAGCGAGGTATCTGTAAGTGGTCTGAATTCTTCAGTTTGGCCCAGATGGGAGTGCTAGCCCTGCTTATAAGGGAAAAGCTGCTGCTGCTGCCTGTATTCCACCCACAAGGGCCAAGAACTTTATGTATTAATGGAAAAATGAAGCGAGAGACTGTCAGCAGTCTCAGGCATTGGATATTCTTACACACATTGTACATCCCGTGTTTAAATACAGCCATCAACCACAAAAATAAGATTGCAATTAAACAGCAAGAGGTCATCGGAACACATTGGGCCTCTGAAAGACAGGTGCCAAAGATCTTTGCGGTGGCTGCAGCATCAGAACACCAGGCTGCTGCACCCCAGGCACCTGTGAGGCTGCAAGACCTGGGTCTGCCAAACAGGCAGGACATAGACACAGTTCTGGCCTGCAGCATCCCACAAGCCTGCAATGCATTTCTCTCATTTTACCAGCTTTAGGTTTAATTAAAGCCGAGGCAGTCCTCAGAAACAGCAGACAACCTCCTTACAGAGCCTCAGTTCCACCCTATTGTCTTTACAGATAGTCTGAAGCCACTGGAAAAAGACCCACACACCTCCCCAGGAGGTCTCAAAACCCCCAGATTGCACATTCCTGTCAGCACCACACAAAAGCATCAAAGCCCCCTCCCTTCCCCGCCTGCAAGACAATGTAATAAACAAGCCGCCCTACCAGCGGTGGAACTAACCGAAACTAGTTCCTCGCAGATTTGTACCCTCTGCTCCCCCGGCCGCTTCCCGTCCCAGCCTCCCGCAGCTATAACCACAGCCTGCCTTGCCATGTCCCCCGCCACGGTCCTGCTGGGCAGAAGGGAGCACACGCCACAGCCAGACCAATCCGTCCGCCTGCTCCATATGGAGTGTGTAATCCATGAGTTCTAACCGCCTTGCCCTCTGTAGGGCACTCGTCTGCATCTTCCCCCAACAACCCATCACTATTTTTCATGAAGTTTTTTGGAAGGTGAGAGCATTACAATTCTAGTAATCCAAGTTTTAAATACAATCGAAATTACAGCTTGGTTTTTAAGTGTGCATGCATGGGAAGGGATTGTCACAGCACATTCACATAAAACTTGTTTCCTTCACAATTTAGTCTAAAAACCTCTTCTGTGTGCAATCCCTGGAGACTTCTTTGCATTAAGAAGTTACATTTCCCTCCCTGAGCCTACAGATGAAATGCAGAACAGAAGAGATCTAAAAAACACTCGGCTCCTGAAATTACAGCATCGTGTATCTTCCTATGCGGCACATTCAGATGAAGGAAACAAAAAAGGGAGCCACCCTCCAACTGAACACACAAACAGCTTAAATTAGGTACAGAGAAACTGGCAGTATAGCAAACTCCTGAACTGGAGCAGACCAAAGGCACCGTGGCAAACAGCAGATGAGATGGCCAGTCAAAGCTTCAAACCATGCCAAAGCACCACTGCCTTTTTTGTCTTATTTCTCAAGGTTTCTTTGCAAATACAGCCAACATTTTTACTCAAAGCTCTAGACAGTTGCAGCCCTACAAATTCAGTTCTACTTGCTCCTTCCTTCTGCACAGTTGGTAACAATTGCTCGGCCCAAGTATAAAGAAACAAAAACTCAACTCCCTTGAGCTACACAGTGTATAAAACACCTTCTAAGAGCATGGTTTTTACAGTCCGATTAAGCCAACCTCAAAAATCACACTACCAACAAAGGGAATCGCCCTGTTTTTTCCCCTCCTGCTCCCAAGCATGCACCCCTATCTTATCTCTTGCATGTGCAGTAGGGATCACAGAAGAACATGGCAAGTCAGATTAGCTTGCTGATCCTCCTGGAAACTAAACCCTCAAAAAGGAGAAGGATTAGTTTCATGAACAAAGGTGGTCACTACAGGCCACGTAATCCCTAACACCTGTACAAGGGAGGGTGTAGGAACACATGGTTAGAGTCAGGGAGAAGGCAGGGCTCCTCTTTCAATGAAAGCATAGTCTTAGATCAGCTTAAACCAATGATGAAACTGCAACAACGTGAGCTTTGCTGTCAAGCCTCCTTCTTAGAAACTACCAATCCTTGACCTCCATGCATTTCAAAGCCTTTTACACAGGCATCTTTAATACTGCTTTAAGATTCAGAGTTTTTACTCCCTACAAGAAACATCAAGCAGTCATACGAGGCAGCAGAAGAAAGTCTTATTTCTGATCACATTTCATGGCTTCCCTTCCTCATGCCAAAATGTCTCCAGTACTGTATGGCCTAACCAGAATCAGGTGATGTTTGCTCATACTTTTCTCCTATCTTCGTCCCTCAGAAGCAAGGAGCAACTCAAGTCTGCTGCTGCTCTACCAAAGAGTGGAGGTGCTTAAGTGAGTTTTCATGAGCAAAGGGAAGCTCTATAGATAGTAGCCATGGGTATCCAAAACCAATCCGTCATGCTTGTTCTCTTATTTATTTACAGAGTTGTGAGAATCCAGGAGGGAAAAGGCATTTTTATCAATTAAATCTATCCACACTTGGTTAGTTTTCAGAACAGTAATTGGGGAGGACCCATAAAAACAGATGCTAATATTTTTTCCCCACTGGATTTGCAAAAACACACATAGACCCCTTCTGTTTTCAGTGCTTTAGATTTGTGACCTCCATGACTTTCAGACAAAAAGCACCACTTTGCTACAGGCCCATACACCACTGTCACAAAGAGATGCCAAGGATTTGACAAGACCAACTGAAGAAGTATTGACTGACACTGATTCTAGGGACAATATCGATGGTAGGATGAGGCACACAGAAAACTTCGCTATTAAGCATCCTAAAAGTATGCATCCTCAGTCATCAGAGCTATCCATATTTTAGAAATGTTCCTGCTTCTCTGCCTGATGCTACAGCCTCCAATAACAAGATCTGCACACGTCCAAGAGCTACACACATCCAAGAGCTGAGAGACTCTACCTCAGCTTGGATTATGACCTGGCTTCAATGATTAATGCTTTCATTACCTCTCAGTTGGACTACAGCATGGTGACACAGTGACAGCACAAGACTTCAGCTTTTACAAAACTCCAAATCACACAGAAACTGAAGCTGACAATTTCATGCCTTGAAACACTGCAGTTCTCCATACAAATGGCCAAGCAGATCTCAGGGTGAATATTTACACAGGTCATACTGCAAAACACGCTACTCTTGAAGCAAAGGAGCATCGCAAACTTCATAATTTTCTAGGAGTAGTAGGCACGTGCTCACTTCAAATCCTCTAACAAAAACATGCAGCGAAACCTTTCATTTACACTAAAAAAGTGAACTGAAATCTTCAAAAAACAATCTTGAAGGAGCATATAATGCTTTTCCTAAAGAGGACAGGAAAGCACAAACATCATCTCATGCTATTAGTCACATTTCTTAATGCATTACAAGAAAGCACCTAAACTATGACTGGAAAAGACAAGGTGTGTATATATAAAATATACACTTGTGCACATTACACATATCACATATATGAACCTGACCAAAACTGAAATGTTACAGATCCCTAAACTTTGTAGGCAACGACCAACACCACTGGGGATTTTGCAGCGCTGAAACTGTCACAGAAAGGAAGAAAGGCCTAGGAAAGTTGCTGGATTTACAGTGCGTCTTCCTAGTGCCAAAAATCAAGTATTGAGGCACCAACACTACCACCTGCAGTGTATAAATGTTTGTGTCAAAATGAAGCTTGTAATCCTCCCGAGTGGAACACCGAACCTCCCAAATCCCATCCCATATGAAGACACCATTGCATCAGTCAGTCTATTGAAAGATAGCACTGGTGCCTGGAGGATTACTTGCAGCTTAAATGCAGCAGCAGAAAAAGAAAAAAATTTAAAGATGCTGGAATTTCACACAGATGCTGCTGTTGCTGCATGGAAAAGCTGTTATCAGCCACACAGAAAGACACTGTACAGATTCAGGACAGAAGGGCTGAACACATGCAAATCACAGATTGAATGAGATTGTTTCTTTTTCCCACTGCTCTTCAATCGGATCAGGAGTATGAAGGAAGCAGCCGGAAATCTGCTCCCTTCTGGAAACAGTCAAAAATCTCCTGGGGGAAGAAAAAAAGAGGGAAGGAAGAAGAATAAGTTGTTGCTTTCTCTTGCTGCCATTCCTAAAGCCAAAATAGGTATAAATGAGAAGTTCCAAAACTTAAAATCTCTACTACACAAAGATAAAATAAAAGCGTAGAGCCCCAAACTCTGGCGATGGCAATTCCAGGTCTCTCCTGCATCCTAGAAGCCATGTATTACAATAAGGCTTAGCTTCTCAACTGACTACATGTAGGCCTCGCCATTCATGAGTCCTAGTCCATCAGTTTTTGTATTTACTTCTGAAGGGGCTGAATGCTTTTTGCTTACAGAAAAAACACATTTGCAAACCCTGTGTGCTAATGGGGAAGCACAGCCCCAGACCTTCTCCCGGTTGCTGCATGAACACCACTGCAGACTTCACACCTTCGCAACTTGTCTCCCTTCCGCTCATCCAACTTTAAAAGCAATAGGAAGAAGCTTGTTTCAGACATTTCCCTCTCCTCTGTTGACAGGGAATACTACATCTCTCTCCAGTCCTGCCTGTGCGAAGGACAAAAGAGGTGACTTTACCCTCTGTTCCCTTCCTTCTAGCCTTTTTGATTCAGTAAGCGGTCAACGTTTATGGACACATGCAATGATCTAGGCTTTCCTGGGGTTTGTTTCGCTTCCCTCTCTGTTGAATCACTTCAAGTCCCCTCTGCTGCTTGCTGCAGAGAAGCCACAGCCAGTGATACTACAGCCATCACTTCAGAGGTAACAGCATACTCCACTGCTCCAGGCATAAGAGTCAAAGGGGGTAAAAGGACAGCACATCCTTTCCCCCAGGTTGCCCATCACAGCCACACACTGCAAACTGAGGCCGGGGAGACAAGCAGTGACTCCCAAAGACTTTGTCTTTGGCTGAGGGGCCGACGTTCATCAGGAAAAGCTTCCCACTGGCCAGCAGAAAGGTGCACCCCTCCAGCATTCGCTCTGGTGTCAAAGGGCTGGAGGACTGGGTTTCTCTCTGGAAGGGAGCTCCGTTTTCTCCAGCATCTGTCAGACTCCAAAGCACTTTATCAAACACTAAAATCCCAGAGGGCTGCAACAGCACAGGATTTAAAAAAAAAAAAAAAAAAAAAGCCACCCCCTGCCACTTTGTATTCAATCATTTACACATCACCTCTACTACAGAAATCAGTTTTTGAGGGAAATTATTGGTCACAATTCTGATTACCACCCCTATTTTGCTTGTCAGATACACTAGTTTTTAAGTATCAACATAACTACTAAACAAAAATTCAATCCAATGTCAAGGCTGATTTATTCATCAAAATCACCACAAGGACATTCTGGACAAAGAGGACAAGACAAAAAAAGGGCTGATCCAATTAGAGGTGAAAAAACACTCCTCTGTGCAGCCAGGAGGAGGACCTGAAACTCCATCCGACCCCATCAACTGGGACCAGAAAACACTCTGGTCAAAGGAAGCTTCCCCAGGGACCAGCCACCTGCTGTAATTGCTTAAAAAAGAAAATATAGAGGAACAAAGCAGAGCTGGGATCAACACAATGAAGATGGCACCAAACACACATCCAGAAGTTCTTGCAAAGAGAAGAGAGAATCTCCTCCAAAAATATAAAATGTGCCTTCAGTAGCTTTTATGACTTGTCATAACGTGAATAGTAGAGATCTTTTAAACGTTTAACAAAAAAATTATTCAGATTAGTAAGACTAACATCATAGGCAAATGGGAAATGGTTTCCATTAGGACAATAAAGGAAACTTTCGTCTTAGAAAATGTGAAATGTGATTGCTTTTTAGCACAACCACCCCTGAAAATTGTGTGTAAAAAATAAGGACGTCATTTGCAGAGAAATCCATGCCACGAAGACAAAATACAGATAGGATACCAGATACCGCATATGGAGAGATGGTAGAAAAAGATTAGGACCTGGGAGCCTGGGTAGACTTCAGCACGGCTGCAAGGCAGGGACAGATATAAACACACGCAAATCTGCCAACAACCCTTTGAGCAGCGAAAGGGCCAGCGCCCACCTGCACCATGGACAGAAAGACCGTGGGGAAACCCAGTCTCACCAACCCGCGGCTACAAAACTCCAGGGCGAGCCTGGCGTGCGCAGCCGCCCCCCCTCCCCGGTCCCGCTCCCCCGAACGCACACAGCGCGGGGTGCCCCCGGGGCAGGCGCAGCAATGAATTCATCACCGGGTGCTGGCAGGGTGCCCCGACACGGGGAATTCAATAGGAACAGCAGGCCGAGGAGGAGTGAATAATTCAGGCACCCCGCTCGCTTACACCACATTGAGGAAAGACGAAGCCAGCTTGCATCGCCTTCAGCCATCCTGCGCGCTTACATTCGGGATCAAAACGGGAAGCCGGGGCACGAGCACCACACGGGTGGGCAAGCCCCACGCTGCCCGGGAAAGCCACCGGCTCGCCGAACTGTGCCATGCTGGCAGGAGCCGACGAGCCCTGCCTGCCCTTGCCACCAGCGGGAGCAGAGCACCGACACGCTACACAGCACCGCTTGTTCCCCTCGCACACAGCTCCCTGTGTCCCGCCGGGAAGGAAAAGCCACCAGGAGGGTCATGTGCTCTCCATCAGCCTGGCTCCCAAAGCTTAAAGCAGAGGAGGACAGAGGCTAATCTCTCACAGCCACTGCTCTGCCCTAGGAAAGGCTAGCGTTAGATTAGTCTATCAAAAATAGGAAAAGCTGGGGGGAAAAAAGAGGGATAAGGGAAGACAATAAAAAAGTGTTGGGGATATGAAAAATGTTAATCTTCAAAGCGACAGGGTTACTGACTCAACATTGCATCATGCAGCAGAGGAAACAGCTTTTGGAAAAAATCCTCTGTGCTGGTCAGTAACGTCTACTGATGACCAGGAGCACAGAGAAACACTGGGGAGAGTCTCTGTCTCCTCCACCCAGACTGAGAACAGACACTGATTACAACTCAACACACTCCAGAAACACTATTTCTTCTTGTCACCACTAGGAAGGGGAAAACCTCAAGAAGGGCAGAGAGTATCTCCGGATTTCTTTCCCCGACTTTCCACAAAAACACATCTAGTGCTGAAACTGTTTTGCCAGACCTCAAGTCTCGGGCCAGAAGAGAGCTGGCAGATCAACCCGATGTTCTGGGTGCTCCCGTTTTTAAGGCATGCCTCCCCCAGCACATGCTGCAACACGGCAAAAATGCCTCCAGCACATAATCAGAACGCTCCCTCCTCCCCCAGCCCGGCAGCCAGCTTTACCCTGAGACCAGGTACCCCATGTTATCCCACCGGCCGAAACAAAAGCAAGCTGAATCGGCCAGGGCATGAACAAACAGCAGTTACAGCAGCCGACGGCAAGACGCAGAGCCTCACCGCATACCGGGCGGCTGATAACAGCACTGAGTCAGTCTTCACCATGAGGAGTTCTCCCCATCATTTCTCTCCCAAGGACTTTCCAACCAACTGATTCAGGGCTGAGCATTTCACACCGCAGCAGCGCCAGCGCTGTCCCCGTGAGCTGTACTTCCCGGGCACCGCGCAACGGCTCACGGACACGCTCAAGCAAACAGTGTGCACGATGGCACTGTACAAGGCTGAGCAGATGGAGAAAGAGCGTGTCCACTGTGCTCAGTAGGAGCCCCAGGGGGAAAAAAAAATATCTCATTTGCTACCTACTCCTTTTCCTGCACAGGCAGACGGACAGGGCAAGGCATCTTAAGCACAGATGTCTGTCCCATTACAGATCCCCCTGGGGCCTGCAAGGACTTAAGAGTGTAGTTCAGCAGACAAAGAATCCCAAACCAAACACGAAGCCCCAAGTAAATCCTTACAAGCCTGGGCTCCAGCAGCAGCTTCTTTATCTTCACTACACTTTCTATATTTTTTCTTTTTTTTTTTTTGGCACACTGCTGACTGTCACAAAGGTAATGTTTGGAATGTACAAATCTGCACCAGAAACCACACAGAGAGAAAATGTTAACAACTATATTTTAGCTGAACACAAACTTAGTACTCGGCATATTTAGATCAAGCCTTTTGACACTTCAGATCATACTGTACAAACACCTGCAAACCAGTAACTCTTCCTTTGTAAACAGAGGGGGGACAAGAGAGAGGGGGAGAAGAGTATAAAGTCCCTCTCAGTCTAGATCTCTCATTCCTTTTGACAAACAGGAATTACTGCATCATTAGATTTAGTGGCAGTACTTAAAAACAAATCAGATTTGGTGAGAGGAAAATAAAGCTATTGACTCCTGACATTTGCAACTTCGAGTATATTAGACCAGCTCCTCCATTTATATTTAGTACACCGGTAAAGAAAGCAGCAGTCTCTAATTAAACAGACAGAGCATAATCTTTACCAAGGGATCAAACGCACCAGAAACCTTCCCCTTCCTGGTGCCACGGCTCCCTGGGAAGCCAGGCTCTTGCTTGCTGCGGAAACCATCCCAGCCAAGTGAGTCACCACCACTATCCCAACGGGGCATGATCAGGAGGGCAGTTGAAAACAGCTCTGGGAGATCAACTGAAACAGGCAGAGAAATTCAGACAAGGTCCCAATTTTGCCTGCTCCAAGAAGATTGTTTTATTCTTCTCACTCTGTCTGGACCACAAGCCTCCCCCAGGCCCCCTGGGACTGTCTCCCAATTGAAGGGGACCACAACCATCCTTTTAGCTTCACTGACACCATGATGGATCCAGAAGCCAGAACAAACTTATGTGACGTGCCTCTTGCTGGCCAGGGAGGGCCTCCTGTAAGAGCTCCTGTGCAGCGAGGTCTCAGGCCATTTCCTAGCACAAGGGAAAAGGAAAGCAGCACGAATTCCAGGGGACAGAGGGTTGTGATTTGGGGGTGCAGAGCTCTGTCAAAGACTGCCAAAGCAGTTTTTGGTATCCCTGAGTTTTTACAGAAGTTGCAGACTTACAGCTCTCACGTACTTCCCCAACTCAAATCTTTCAAGGAATTTATTTATTTCCTACAAGATCCTCACTATAAAATGTTCCTAAAATGTTCCCTGTTTTTCTCATGTTTGCATTGGGCACAAACAATGCAGGCACTGCGTGGGCACACGCTGCCCATATTCAGTGCGAAAAGATGAAGGACGCAATTTCCCTTTAGCTTTAAATTCACTACGAAAAGCATGAAAACCCAGCATCTGCCATATGACCACATGACACCTGCAGATACACACAGGGGTCTACACACAGGTCCATAATCAAAATGTTCTGGCCTTCTACTGGCACAGCAGCACACAGCGAAGCATCCTGGAACATAACTGACCTCAGTTTTCATAACCAATCCTCCTCACTCCAAGAAAATTGGAGTTGTTTTATATCATGACCTTCGACCTACAGGAAACGGCAAAGTAAGAGCCGAGGAGGAATATTTACAGAGAGGAAACAGCTGGAAAGGGGCCAGAAGAGTTTCTTCAACGTGTATAAAGTTTTCCAGCGCCCCGTTTCAGTTTCTGGGCTAGCTGAGAGTCACTGAGCAGCACTGCGCTGCGTCCAGCTGCAAACGTGAATCTCAACCCCGAGACTCCCCTTGACAATCAAAGGAAGGGTGGGAATCTCTCAGCGAGCCTGCCCAGGAGGTGGAAATACAGCATATTTGGCCAAACCTCATTACAGGGCATCTCCGGCCTTTCTCTCCTCTGCTGCTTGCTTACTATGACAGCCGGTCTATCAGTCACACAGCTCATCAGCACGCAGTCGCCTGTCCCCCCCTGCCCACACCCTCCCCGTACGCTCCCCAGCATGCAGCAGTAATTGCCTTTCCTATTAGCCCACAGCGACAACAGCTGCCATGGCAACTAGCAATGATTTTAATAAGTTTGGTCTGTTTTCAAGGGCAGCACGCGCGTGCCGGCAAATGAGCGCGTTGCGGACGCGCACCGAGGGGAAGGAGGGCCTGCGGTCAGCTACAAAGGCAGAGTTGAAAATGCAATTAATCGGAGAAACCGTAGACGAACAAACATTTATCCCCCTCCTCTGCAGGAGGAGAGGACAACCGCTCACTCCTAAAGCAGTACAGGTATCAGAGAGGTCGACAGTGGCATGGCGGTACTAAACATGCAAAGGGCTCTCCTTCCGAGAGCTACAGATGCTGCCCAGGTGACAGAAGTGACACGCAGCTGCACTGTGGCACAGCGTGCCATGCCAACATATGCACTGCTGCTCTTGGCACCAGAGAGACGGGCACAGCAAGCACTCAACACCACCCTCCCTCTCGAAGGGGCAGCAGCGGCAGTTTCTTCAACAGCTTTTCTTTCTACAACACTACCAGAGCCTCCTCTCAGGTCATTCCCCAAGTCTCCCGGGCTCCAGAAAGTCAACATACAGTTACTGGTTTAAAAAAAAGAAAAGATCAGTATTAAGGAGAAAAGTTTTGCCATCATTGCTGCATGCACACACAGAAAAATCCTGCTGATTCACTGCTTTACTTCAGTCCCTCAACATCTGGGGTTACCTGTCATGGTCTCAGCTATAAGCGTCTCTCCTCCTCCCAACTGCACCCACAGGCAGGACCTTCCTGGCACCTGCACCCTCCCAGCATGCCACAGCCCCCCAGGACACCCCGACTCCCCAGGCAGCTGCTGGTGCCCTGTGTCCCTTGCTCCCAGCACCACAGCACAGAGGTCAGGCCTGCGGTACCTCAGGCTAATCCGCAGATCCGTTTAAACTATCGTGGAAGATGCAGTTGCTGCACACCAAGAGCAAAGTTGTGCATTTCGGATAAATTACTCCAACACCTGGCAGGATCCAAAAGGCACGGTCCCACACCATTCCCCAAACAAACAGTGGGTTCACAAGTCATCCCCTCTTTTTAAACATGATGTAGCAGGCAGAAAGCCACAACATTCACCACAGTGGAGTCAGCTGGATTTAGTGATAAACTCCTTCTCTTTGGCATTACTCATTTTCTATGAGATCACAAAAAAGAAACTCAGAGCCAAATGGAGAGCAGAGGGGAAGGATCACTTCTTTCAGCAGCTGTTTACCATCAGATCAGCTTAGCCTCAAAGTAAGGTTTCATACCATGTACCCCAACACAGGGAGTCATTACACAGGGGCTGTGCCTACTGTAGATACCCCACGGACACAAGCCCTTGGTGGCCCAGCGCAAAGGGCTGTTATCAATCAGACCAACCTACACCAAGCGGCCTAACACTGCTTAACCCAGTAGTACTGATACAACATTTGCAAAGCGTAAATTTAATACTACAATTTTTTTTCAGAAGCCTTTTGAAGGTTGGCTTAATCAGCTGTTTGTCATCTACTCATCAGCTGCTAAAAGGGACACCTTCTGCTGTGCAAACTGCACCAATATCTGTAAACTCCTCATAAAAAACTTGAAGCAAACAGACAAGAAAAGCAAGCGTGGCATGGTGAAGCCCAGATTTCCAAATTGGCTGCAAGGCTAAGCATACAGTATCATCCCAGTCTCACAAGCTACACAGACTCATGGGAGAGGGCATTAAAAAAAGAGAAGAGAAATCTGTACAACCTTTTCCACCATACCATGTATTTTGCACAAGCCTAAAGAAAATACAAAACATCTCTAACAACATGATGCAGATCTGTATATGTATTTAATTTTAAGTGAATTTTGGTGCTAGGGAAAGATGCTGTAGTTAAAATGCTGCAAAGCGTACCTTCTGTTAAGACAGCAAGTTGATGCAGCACAAGATGGTAGCAGTGTGCAGCTCACCATGCGTTCCCAACATCCTCCAAGGACCATGCTTAGACGGACTGGGCAGCAATTAAGCGAGGAGGCCACCTAGTTCAAACTAGGGGAGGAAGGACGGCCCACTGAACCCAGCGCTCTGAGATTTCTGCTCCTCCACAGGTGATCTGGTGGAGTTGTTTCATTCCTCTGTGCATTAACTCTCACCACGCTTTTCTTCCTAACATAAATGCTATGCAATTACATGCATTAGGATTTAAGAAGGGCTCAAACCCATGCTAACAGAGGCTAGGCTAAAGAATACAGGGATATTTAACTGCTAAAAATAAAGGATTATATCTATGAACAGGAACCAAGAGATCTGTTTTGATTCCTGTAATGCTATCTGCCTTGAACAAACTCTGTGGATACATTAGTCTCTGGCTAGCCCACACATGACAAAAAACCTCACGCTACCTAACTCATTCAAGTGACTGAGCCACACTGGAAGTGGTGGAGGAAAAGGACTTCTGGGAACCTCCTCTATTCCCTTCATATGACATTTAAGCTGTGACTGTGAATCTCTCCCCCAAGCAATAACACTACTTCATTTTGCTGTACATCCCCCCTTTCCAAGCAGCACATGAAAATGATGCTCCATTCTTGCCAGATTCATTGCTGCCCAGGGGGTTAAATACAGCAGCAATGAATTGACCAGTCTTGTTAATTTAATTCAGCTACATGGGAAATCTGTAAACAGAAGCAGAGGCCATGACAATACTATCAGAGGGCTCTGAACACAGCATTGTATAATTTGCTTCCGGTTATCGCTGCTAATCATGCAAGCAAGAGGAAATTTTCCTACTGGACATTTTACATTTTTACTGTTTAAGCTCTTCCAGGTAAGAAGAAAGTTTCCCACAGGCACATCGTTTTTTCTACCCTGCCAATTACCTTCATGAATAACATGCTGAATTAGCATTTCACAAGACGCACTTCCAGCAACTGCAACCCAGAGCTAATTTAACAGTAGCTGGAGGTGAAAGTGTCCCTCAAGTCACCGGGGAAGGCAGCACCACCTGCCCTGGCTCCACTGGAACGGAGCAGCCTTCGGGAGGTGAGTGGTACCATGTTCCGTCCTCCCTTCCCACTGCAATCTTATTTCCGTAGTGGATCTGTTCAAACACAGTCCGTACAAAATTCATTGTAAATTTTCCTAGCAACTTTATGGAGATAGTTGCCTCCATAACGAGCACTATGCAGTAACCATCTGTAGATAAGTAGATTGTCCAGAGAGTGAAGCTAACCATCCAACAGCCTCCGCACCCTAGGAAAATCCATACAAGACAGAAAATGACTTACCTAGGAATTAAAGTTGAGAAGTGACCTATTAAGAAGTTCTCCATTACTTAGTGTGACTGTATTCATCATCAAAATCCTGCCCAAGAAGTCAGAGGCAGAGAAAGCCTTACAATGGTAGGAATTCACCCTTGGAAGGGGAACAATGCCACATGTTTACTCCTGCCCAAAGGGCCCAGAGATTTAGGGATTGTCTTTAAAATCCTATTCTGGAAATGAAAGTAAAAATTGCTAATCCCAGAACCAACCAGACAGATCTACGAACCTCTGAATCTTAATTGCAAACTCCCAAGAATTCAGGCATCAAGAAATTGGTGACCTAGAATAAGAAAGTGCTCAGGAGAATGGACATAGAAATTGTATTTCAGACTAACCCTAAGGATCAAGTAAACCACACAAGCCAAACAAAACACTTGATACTACTGTGCCATCAAGGCTGGTCAGTTTGTCCACTGTACTACACCTTTTCCAGAGTATTTGCATCGTCTCGTTAACAAGCACCAAATCCAAGAGAAGCAACCCCACATAATACCTTGCAATAGATATGGGAGCCCAAGCATAGAGATTTTATGCTTATTTAGAGACAAACATAGACTACAGAGTTCATAGAGGAGCTTGGTAACGCCTTGTCAGCAACAGTGACAAAATAGCTGAGACCAGGCATCTTGGAAAATTTCAGTGCATACAGGAGTCAACACCACCCACCTCCTGCTACACCTCCCAAGGATGGTCAGGGACAGGCACTACTTCGGGCAGACTGTCACCACGTTCACGTTGTAGCCAGAGGGTTCCTCATTCTGAGGGGACAGGACCACTCTCCACAATTTGCCTGCAACCCCCACACCAACAAATACTAAAACCCGACAGAAACAGGAACATTTTTATCACGGGATGAACCAGACCTAGTGAAGCACTATCCATGTTACAATATGCAAACTGGCTAGTCTTTTCGCTACACATAGAGATGCCTCAGATTTTCAGATGCCAGCATGATAAGGAAGAACCACCAAATCACCAAAGGTGAAAAACAGCGGCTGGTACAGAAAGGATGGAACAAATACAGAAAGGATGAACAAATGCTATATTGAATGCTGCACTGCAAAGCAAGCCAATCTCCCTATCAAACTCTAACAGAGCTGCCAAACCCTGCCCCATGAAGCTACCAAGACTGTAAGCTACTTCTATGGTAAATGCCTGCTTTAATCATGAGTTCCAAAAACGAAACAAACGCCAAGCTCAAAAAAAAAGCCAATGCAAAAACTGTCTTCCTGTTTTCACTGGAAAGGTCATGCCTATTTAAGGAAACCTTCCCAAGTAACATGGACATGCTCCATCTACATCCATCAACTAACAGCCCAGAGTTAAGTGTAATCACTCATCAAAAAAATCCTAGTCCTTAAAGGAGTCATGGTCTAAGCTGCGAATCCAACCCATGCTCCTCCTGGCATGCAAAGCAGTCACGAATACCTGATACCACTCAACATGAAAACATCAAGCCATTGATCAGCAGAGGAGGAATCCTTACTCACCCCTTTAAGCATCGAATAATAGGAGGAAAACACACAAAAAAAAAGTGTCACAGCACCTCCATCTATTCCAGTCAACACCTTCCCCATGGGAAACACCCATCCCCAGGAGAACCTATATACATTGGTCACAGTCTGGCTGAAAGAGGTATGCTCAGATATGTTCTCAACCCCATAGACAGAGAGATTTCAGGACAGAACATGAAGCGTCAAGAATTCTTAGTGGTGCTAACTTGTGATTTATCAACAGAGAAGAGTTATTTTTCTGAATCTGCAGTATTTGGCACTGACCATATGATGCTCCTGTTGAAAGCAGACAGAAGAGATCGGGCAAGATGGTGAAATGCAGCAAGTCTTTTCTGGAGGGATGCAATCAGTGGACAGAGGCTCATACAAAAAACCAGACCTAATTACAAGCATCATTTCAATTTCCTGGCATAGCCACACACAGACATATATATATAGACACATGTATCAGATAATTGGTCAGACAACATATACTCAAATGCCAGTCTCAGTCTCATTCACCACATCCAAGTCCATCACAACAGTCCAGTTCTTGGACAAGACTAACTCACAGGTCAGAAGTGGGCACTGGAAGAAGGACAGACAGATGGAAACACTACAAAGAGTTAAGTCCCACTGTAACCATCTTTATTTGAAAATCAAAATCCACAGTTGGTCCATTTCCTTTTTTCTTCCCCTTCTCTTCTCCTCCGAAGCTTTCTCCAGCCCATGGTTGATGTTTAACCATCACACAGACAGCACTGTTCACAAATGCCACTATCACCGCCTGCTGAATCCATCCCACCCTGGCAAACGATGGCCTTGCCTCTGCTGTTTGAGACTGTGACCTCTCAGCCCAGCTCTCACAACATGGGGCACCTGGCATGCAGACCACTGCTCTTAGGGAAATCTAACTAGCCCAGGAAGTCAGAAGTTTCCAAGAAGTGCTTAGGTGTAAAGGTCACATAGAGAAAAAGCTGTTAGATCCAGCTGGTGACATTAGCAGATGCCAGGTTTCCACTGGATTCGTGTGAGCACTGGAGAGGCCTCAGCCTCATCTCCTCCCCTCACTTCAAGGTAACAAGAGTTCCTAGAACACACACTGAGGCACAAAGAAGGCATTGCCAGGTTGGTCTTTATCTCCTTTTGGGAAAAAGCAGTGGGATGGGGTGTTTTTTTCCTCCCCTACAGCTTTATACTACTGGTCCAAGTGCGAATTCAAGTGCCGTAGTCTGACAATCTTGGCAACAAGATAGGGCATCCAGTCCAAAATCCTGGTCTTGTTCTCCAGGGCTCTCTGCAGATGACAGAGCCCCAGTTGTACAGCACATTTCTGGTCCCCCTTTTTCGCAGCATTGTACTCAGCTAAGAAGAAGAGAACAGAACCGGACACCCATGCAGAAGCACTAAAAAGCAGGTCGTGATGGGATGCATCAGGGACACGTTATTCAACAAGCAAAAGGAAGGAGATACCAAGTCCATGATCACCAAAGTACTTTTCACCCAAGACACCTCAATCCCAAGTAGCAGGATTGTTTTGCAGCCCAAATGTGTCACAAAGCCTCTCCAGCAAAACGTGCCTTAGCTTGCCTCCCTCTCCTCCCTGCTAACCCCACAAGCACCCATGCTGAGACCTGTGTCCCCAGGAAGGGGGAGAGTTGCCAGTCCCTCATGTAGCCAGCTCAGGGAGCGGGTCGGGAGTCAGTTCCTGCCTTTCCTGTCCGCACAGTAGCTTTCTGCTTCCTAACGGACCAAAACGTGCTTTTCACTCAAAAAGTAAGGTAGCTATGTTCTCTCCTAAAATAGCATTTCAATTGCAAAAGTCAAGGGCTGTGGATTAAAAAACACCAGTTACAGCTACCCATGCAACTTCCACTGTTTCCTCAAGTGCAGGGATGTTACAACAGATCAGGCTTATGTGCTATTTCTTCCTAACTCCCGCTTCATTCAAGCCTAGGAACCGCTGGGTTCTGAGCAGGAGAAACAGCTGCAGAAACCAAAAGGTATGTGATTTTGTAGTTAAAGATAAGCAATATCCCTTCTACTTAAAAAGTTAGTTTTCAAACCTCATCTTCCAAGTCAAGTTTTGCTACAATGATGACCGAGTTACTTAATTCAAGCTTTTCCATTGTTTTTTAAGATAAAGACAACATCACTTTGCATTTGCCCAACATGACACACTTAAGGATCAGCCTGTGGAAGTAGTAGGTATTCATATATACAGTGGAAGTTGCAGAGAACTGTAGATCAAGGATTTAAACACTACCAAAACCCCACCAGCTACAATAAAAAATACAATTAAAAAATAAATCAGGTTGCAAGCGTCAATGGGATTTTTGCAAAACTGGTCTTATTACCAGTACCTCAATTCCCCGTTTCTACAATAAGAGATAACATACCTTTTCTACCTCTCAGGAAAACTGCAAAAATAAGATCATTAGTATCAGTGAAGCACCCACACTACAGTGGTGAGTACTGTAGAAGAGACCATTAAAAATTAATAGTTCTGTATTCAGTGCAAGGTTTAGATTATCTGCAGTAAATCCAGTTTGGGGTCACACATGAGATGAAACGGAAGAAATGAAATATTGAATAGCTCTCAGTCCAAAGCCTGACCTCACACCCATTTTAACTGATAACAAAACTCCTGCTAGATTTAATAGCGCCTCAGTGAGTATTATGCGTTTGAGGCACTTACGGAGATTAAGTCATCTCTAAAAACATAAAATGTATGACCACATAATTAAGACCTCACACGGTGCCTTCTTGTCATATCCTTGGGCACTTGCCGGGTACAAGCTCCAGCCCCTACCATGCTGGATGCACCACGTACTAAATCCCCGCCCGTCACAGCCTGTTGCAGCACTGGTTCTCACTCTGGCATGTTCTCTGTCTCCTCACCCCTTTGCACTGAGAAGACAGCAACCACCAGCTTTAGACCACCCAGGACAAACACCAACTCCCACAGCACCGCCATAGCGTAACACACCTCTTCCTAAAACTGGAGCATTGAGGGCATTCTGCGTTTTCACACACTTCAACTTCCACTCCTGGACAAAACAAGTAACAAGACGGGCAGGAGCTTCAGAAGTCAACTGATTTCTCCTGCAGGCTGCCCAAGAGACATTCAGATCTCAGCAAACCAGCAGAAGTGATGCGTATACTTTACTCCCTCAGTTTCCTCCACGATCCAGATCATTCCTGAGGCCGACATCACACAAACTCCTGCTTCCTGCTCTCGTACATCCCACCAGCCCTAGGACATCTGCCCATACCATACTGCCAGCTTCCACCGCCTTCAGTATGCCCCACGGTTCAACCTGCTGCAGCAACACCACAGCCTAGGTTTCCTTCCCTGAACGAACCTTTTGGATGTCCCCAGGTTGTGTGGCTAGTCCCGCTCACGGGAGTAGAAGCAGCATCACTTAGAGAGAGTGGTCTTTAATCCCAGGAATCTCCCCAGGACACTCCAAAACTGAGCTCCGAGAAGAACTGGTGCCTACAGGCAAGGAGAAGCACCTACAAAACATACTCGATCCTGGTCCAGCTTCGCTCCAAGGCTACACAGGGCTTTTAACATGAAACAAGGATAGGAAAGAGGCCTCTGACAGACCTTCTCTCCAGGATAGGAGAGTACGAAGGATAATGGAGAAGCCCTTTAATGCATGCACTTCCCCTCATTTCTTCTTCCCACAGAAAGGAGGCAAAGCCACAGAACAGAATAAAACCAAAAAGCCAGGCAGAGATGGCTCAGAAGCACCATCTCACAGCGGCTGCTCCGACAGTCACGCCTGGCTATGCTGCCTGCAGAACCAGGGCCCCAGGGAGAAGGCACCCAACCCTGCAGCAGGGCAGAGCCCAGCCTTCCCCCCACCTTGCCCACCCAAGGGGACAAGCAGGCTGGAGGAAAGGCGACCTTCCCCCCCCTCTCCGGGTAAGGGAACGGCAACCGCAAGCAGCAAATTATAGGCCTAGGATCCCAGCTACAGCCTCTCCTCAGCCCACGCAGCACTAAATCAAGGCTTTTAAGTGACGCCTTGGTGGGATTTTCTTCCCGGGCATCACCACCAATGGTGACAACCACCCCAAGTGTGTACAAGAATCCCCTACAGAAATAGCAGGGGAAAAGCTGTGCAGAAAGACTCTGCTAAAAGAGCACGCTCCGGTCTCTTGAAGAAACCTGAGCTGGGTCCAGATCCCAGGGCCTCAAAGGCCTCTGGGGAGAATATTTTGATATTCGCAACACACAGAAATGCCACATAAGGTTGCTTCTTTAGCCCCTCTATTAAAGGAAGTTTAGCTACATACAGCCAGAGGGTAAAAAGTGCTGATACGCTGGGGTTTTTTTCCTCCTTAAATGGTGCAGGTTCTTCCCCATCTCTATGCTAATACTTGCATTATTGCTGAGGCAATTATGAGCAGATAAAACCCAAGAAAGTCGTACAGAAAAAGCAACAATTGCTTCTAGCCCACACTCTTTGAAGCAAGCATCCAATCTTTCCGCACAACGAACTCTCCTAGACAAAGGCAAACACAAGCAACAGCCCCGGGAACAGACAGCCACTTCAAAAACATGCCAGACCGAATCCCACTGTCCTACCAAGAGGTGCAAGTAAAAGATCTCATGACCTCTTTTCTAATCAGTATGAATCACAAGTACACTTTGCCTACACTCCAAAGGTTAGGAGGTAGCAATGGTATAGCTGATTGAACATCAATGTTGCACCAGCTGAGCTGGCAGAAACTACCAAAGTTTCCTGCTCTGCCCAAACAGATGCTGGATCCAGCTCAAGTTCAGCTGTTGCCCCTCATTAAACAAGGGGGCTTTTGTATACAATCTTTCTACTTTGCAGCTACTTAAATACATCATATCATTGCTAAGGAGTTAGCTTCCCATTTTCTTCAGTCCAGCAAGAGAGCTGCTGCCAGGGTTGGTTTCGATAGATGCCACATGTATGCCTGACAAGCCAAAAGGGAGAGACGGGAACGGTTCACAAGCCTCTTCCCAAACACCCTGGAAATCCTCCAGAACTGAGAACACAGGTTAGAAACTTCAATCTGTGACGGGCCCTTCTCAGCGAAGCCCATGAGCAGGGTTGAGGTGCTTTGGCACAGAGCCCTGACAAGGAGCGCTGCGGGTCAGGACGGTGGCACGGTCCAAGCCTGGTGAGGACTGTTTCGTACAGCCGCGGCCATCATTGGGCTTGGCTCTTACAAACATCTCAAATTCAACCTGGAAAAAAGGAGGTGCGCTCAGGGAAGTGAAGCAGAGGGAGGGGGAAGCATGCTGGGGAAAATACATACACATCTTTCAAACTAGCATTTTCCTGAATTTAGAAAAGATTGCTGGCAAAATTAAATTTACTGGAGAGCAAAGGGAGTTAAGGCCCAAAATGCAGTCAAGCAGGTCTAATCCCTAAACATCGGGATTATCTCATGACAGCTACACTCCAGTGTCCACTCAATACCACTGTAAAATGTAGATCAACAGAATGCTTCAATGAACTGGAACTCGTTACCTCTAATTGCTTCTCTCACTTCACTTCTGGATGTTCCTCTGATCCCTCAGCCACTGCATTTCAAAAGCACACACACACACGGAGGTTCAAGTAATATCTGAGATGAGCAAATTAAATAAGAGGTTTCCAGCCCACCAAAACACCTGTCCTCCTCTTTCGCTTCCTATGAAAACTAAGGTTTGCCCCACGCCATGAGAGAAGTCAGCAGCGTAGAGTGACAGATTTTAAAACATCTTCAACCGATACGACCCCTAACATTTTCCAAAGGGGCAGAGGTTCCTGTGCAGCAAACCAAAGGCTGTTAGCGACAGATTTTATTTTTCCAAGCTAACAGGGGTACGTCCCTCAGCAGCAGTCTCCAGGGGGCCACGGACCACACACAGAATCCAATTCGGGTCCGTCTCGACTTCAGTTTGGCTTCCCTACCACTAGTGCAAATGAAGCAGTTAATTATTTTATTTTATTTTACTGCTGCCTCCTTTGCATCTCCTATCTTCTGGTATTCCTGTTGCCACCAGCCTCACCGCAGCAGAGCTGCTGAAAGCCCTCAGTGCAGCCACGATAAAGCACGAAGCTTGCACAGCAACACAGCTGCTAAACCTTCAGTGACCAGCACTTCTTTGAGACAGTCTTGAAAACAGAGGTGTGAACCCCCGATGCAAAAGGGCAAGGTGAGAGCCCTGCTTGCTAGGTCATTGCGAGCAAAAGCTGACAGAGGGTATTTCACAGGACATGCCTGGGAGAGAGGCACGCTGCTCCGAACTCAGCTAGGTGGGCAACCTTTTCAAAATGCAAGGAGAGCCCAGGCTTTCTGCAAAATGCCAGCACGCTCATGTTTCTAAATGGAAATTCTGAAAAAGAAAAATAAAAAGCTTATGTCTACAGCTGGTAGACATACGCAGAAGGAAACCATCTCCAGTAGAGCCAGACCTCTGTTCAGCTTCCAACCTCACAACCGCGGCCATCACCTTTAAACAGAAACCTCTGAAATCCAAAGAGAAATACCGACAGAGCCTGGAGGGGTACTAAAGCATCCAGAATACTTTACTTGGGCTTTCCATTTTCCTGAATATGGCAAGAAAAGAGCCAACATTAAAGTGCTCTCAACATCTCTAAAATGTGAACTTTCAGTCTGTTTGCCAAACATTTTCTTTGAACAGGAGATTTTCTAAGTCTTCCCAGACTCTGTCAGGTCTAACTCATAACACTCAAATATGTAAAAAAAAACAAAGGACAAAAGCAAACAGAGAAGTAACAACAAACTTAAAGGTGATTCATTGTGTCTCATCACATCAGCAATAGTCCGTCCAAACAGCATCCCAGGAAACGTCATCCTGGACCCAAGGCAGGAGTCAGCTTCTAAAAATTGGAATTTCACTTCTTTTCTGGAATATCTTGTATCCCCTGTATTGCTCTGCATCTCTTTATGAAGACGGCCATGCCATGAATAATACGAAGGAGGAAGAAGTTAACCTGATTACACAGCTTTTCCACGATTTACTGGAACAAGATGTTCTCTTCTGCAAGATTTAAAAATACAGATTTCCATAGGGTCCCCCACAGCACAAAAGCTGTTATTCACTGGCCCCTTCTCGATTACAGTCCCAGTCAACCCTCTTAAGTAAGAGGTAAAACCCAAACCTGTCTTTGGAAATTATCAGCAGACTGATTTCTTGCCCTTCTCTGGAGCACCATAAACAGGCCATAGTTTGAAAAAGGACACTGGTTGTCATGAAGCACCAGCAATACCCCTGCTCTCCCCTTTCTGTGGTACGCTGCCATTCAAGGTTTCCAGTCTTCGTGCTGGAAGGAGTCAAGCTGGTAGAGGGTGTTACAGACCGTCTTCTGGCTTGTGGTAGGAAGAGAAACCGTGGGCTTCCTTGCGGAGCAAAGACTTATTGTCTATTACATCATTATTTAGTCACAGGGGACTGATCTCAACACCGCTAGTCATCTTTATGAACCCTATGCAGACATGCCTGAATGACAACACAAAGTCACCACTCATCGCTGCCACGAAAAGTTTACGTGGACTGGATAAGGCATAGACCACAGCTGCATTAACTGTCTTCCCTGACTAGTCGGCCATGCTCACAGTTGCAGAAGAGTAATTCCCCCAAATACTCAGGGATACTGAGCACACAAGTCATTCGCGAAACAGGAACAAGGATCAGCTCTGTTCACACCTTGCATCTAATTCTAACCACATATTACCTCTAGGTATAATTTTAATTCACTAACCAGCCTAGACCCTATAAAAAAGTTAAATCAAAATTCAGCTTGGGGACCGGACAAAGAGTTGATTAACTCATTCAACCCCATGCAAAGTAACCTGAAGATACTCTAATAACTTTCTTCAGCAGTGTAAGCTGGCTGGTACACCTGTAGCACCTTGATGGGGAAGACAAACACAGCACCCTGGAATTACACCCTTGTCTGCAGCTCCAAAGAGAAAGAAGGGACACTTCCCAACTAGCTACAACATTTCTCGTCTTTCATCATGTGAGGAACAAAGGAGAAGAGAGATTATTGCAAGAGTACTTTCTCTTCCATCTGTGTAGCAGTCAACCTCTTCTGACAAGCAGCAAATACAGCTGCATCAACAACTGCATTTTGGTGCAGTTTCACAAGTGACTTAAGCCAATATAACTTTCTTTTTTTTTCTCCCCTCTGTTAGGGACTATTTTTACCCAGATCAGCAAGCTGATCCAAGTGATTCAACTCATCCAAGCCAGCAAACAGAGAGCAAGCTAGTTCCTAGCTAGTATTTATACTGTTAAAAAGCAGCAGTACCTTTGGGGCCCTTCACTTCCAAAGCTTACAAACATATCCAAATACTTCCAGAAGACATTCCTGGCCAGTGGCGTTTGATTTTTGCCACTTATGGACCAGAGGGAGCTAAAAAGCAGCAGTTTGTGCTGGACCTTTTGCTCCCACGCCACGATTAACTGAAATATGTCCCAGAAGCAGATAGCAGCCATGATCCGATTTGTCCCAATCCCAACTCAAGCAGCTTTACACCACCCTTCTAACAAGATCAGCACTGGCCAAATACCATTTATCCGGCCTGATCAGAGATGGATTAGATAATGAAACCCTAACTGCATAAGCTGTCTGAGCATGCTGGCCTGAGACAGCAGAAAACAAGAAGCCCAGTAAATTTAAGGGCTACTTTGCCCCAAGTTCTTAATAACTCGCTACTATCTTATTTTCCTATAGGCTAGTTTTTATACTTCATGTTAATAGACCCAAAGAAAAGCTATTAGTTTTACAGTTGCATTAGTAATTTCTATAGCTAAATGATTCATTTCAGCATTACAAGCGGTGTTCATATCCTGAACCATTGGTAGGTAGGGGTTATGCAAAGAAGAAACTGTGGTGAGCACGACACCCCGGGATTCCTCGCTATCAGCCCAGAGACACGAGGTCACCAAGTTTACACAGCAACAGCCTGTGGCTCTGGAACAGGAAACAGAAAATTGACAGGATCTGCAGGAAAAACAAGGTACAACAGTTGCTGGTGTTATTTCCAGATTCCAGAAAGCCTCTAGTACATGGGGCTTTGTAACGTGTCAACGGCTGGGGGAATTCACGCGAGGGGGGGGGGGGGGGGGGGGGGGGGGAACCCCAAAGAATAGGCTCTTTATTCCTCTTGTAAGCATTACGTACAGTTAAACATAGATAATTTACTAAAAAGAACCCGTTTTTCTAAAATAAGGTACTTCAAAAGCATACACTATCTGAGCAGAAAT
>NW_009225442.1:41550-43194 GCF_000690835.1 Fulmarus glacialis
AGATATTGAATTTCCCAAACATTAAAGTACATATTTTTCCTAGCTCTGATATTATTTGTAAGTTTGGCTTCAAATTTGGTACTTCTTGCTTACAACTATGGGAAGATTCTCCAAATAAATAAACCACACTCTTTAACAATAAAAAAAGTCAAGGGAAACTTCTGGACATAATGGTATGTGTATGTGCATATATACATACATATATATATTTATTTATTTTCATCTTTTATATGGAAAAGATTGAAAAATCTTAAGAATACCAAGTAACTACAATATGGGAGTCCCAGTCTGAAGAATAGTTATACTGACTATAAACACACTTAACTTCAAAATTGGACTCTACTAGTTGCACTTCTCCACCTAATTTCTCCACTGTTTGCCTGCGTTTGATACGGAAACAAAACCCAGCTTTCCGCTAAGATCCACAATTAATCCCTACTACCATAACTACCAGTATTACACATTGCCACGCACATGGACCATCATAGCCCCATGGTTAAATGCTGCAATCTTCATATCCTGTACTATTCATTGAACAGATAACAAAACGCTTTCCTTGATATAAATATAGAGGGGAGTCTTTTATGGATACGAAAATTGTACTCGTTTGCAATAAAAAAAATAAAATTTTAAGACTGTTTTGTTAAACCAGTTCAAGTCCCTTCCTGGGCAATTTTCAGTTGATTTACCACTGGTTTACACCAACACCAACCAGTTTAACCACTAACTGCATGTAAACTGGTGCATCTCCTGTAGCTACGCAGGACCTGTGCCTCAGTTCAACTCCGAAGAGCTGGAAGAATTTCATGTCACCATGTTCACGCACTCATTCATAATTCCTAGCAAGATACAACATATAAGCACTCCTTCAATGCTGAGCATTTTTCTCCTTGCAATTATACATGTTGTCTGAGTCATACTTGACACCTACGTGTGGGAGAAGATACTACTTCAAGGAATAAAACAGCACGGCGCGGTTTTCGCTGGCCCTTGCACGAGCAGCAGCACTTGGGTGTGAAGCTCCAGCCTATGTTCAGCCCACACCACCACGCTGGGGAAAAAGTGATGTTGTGAGGTGGAGAGACCACCACAAAAGGCTGAACATCAAACAGAACCACAAACAAAACCCTCCTGCTGCAAGCTATTTCGAAAAAAAAAAAAAATCTTGAGCATGCAAACTGGGGACAGCCTGGGAAATAAAAAGGGAAGATCATGGGCCAACATTTAGAATCTAGATGAGAAGCACATTGGAGAGGACAGGATGCTCCCCTTGGAAACTATCAACAGTGCTTACCAACCCAAGCAAAGGTGAGAAGAGAAACAAGTTCAGACGAATAAATCACGCTGCTTCCAGAGAGCTCCGATATACTCGTCACAAGAAGTGGAAGGAAAAAAGGCCAATGCAATTGCCATAATAAAACAACCCTGTGCAACACCCAGACAAAGGAAAGCAGAAATACCTTGGCAGCATCACCCCACAAACACAAAAGCGAATGTACCTGGAAAGAGCAATGTTTTGGGGACGATCAAACCGTGCTGGCAGAAGACGACAGGAACATAGGATTCTGTTGGCAGCCCCCGTGCCAAGCTGGAAGACGCCCACCCGACGCCCCACGACCCTTTTCCCCCTTCCCAGGCAGCACC
>NW_009225443.1:0-1813 GCF_000690835.1 Fulmarus glacialis
AATATATTTGTATATTACAAATAATATTAATGTAGATGCGCTACAGTAAATTTCTAATACATTTTCCTTTCATTCTCTTGTATTCTTTTTCAGGTGGGGTGAGAATCTCAGGTATTTCTATTTATTGGACAGTGCTGATGAATCACATTTAGAGGGGATGAAGGATCATTAGGTCTTTCAGGTGGGTTGCCCTTCAGGGCAGTGCTGTCTCATGTGGCCATGATGGGTATGATGGGCCACCAAGCTCTTGCCAAGGACCTGCGGAGAGCTGAACCCCTGGTTAGCTTGGAAGGCGCACACAGTTAATAAAAGGCTCAGTGCTGTCAGGAGTCTGTGTGAAAGTTATTATTTGAATTTGTTGTAATGATGGACTGCCTCTCCAGCTGGAGAGGAAATAAAAGTTTAAAAAATCAGTTTAAGACATTAAAAATGTACTGTTTAGTGCAACTAAATCCATGCTTTCACAGACAGTAGGAGTCAGCTATAGCCTTCCATCCTCAGTCCCAGGACTGTGACCGTCTGCAGCTCCGCTCCCATCTGCAAATGGTATTGGATGCTAGGGCTTGAAATTGCTCTGTATCTGCTCATTTCAATATATTAGAAACTGAGGAAGGCCTCAGACTTGGGTATTTCAATGTCAAGAAATCTTCCCAATAGCCAAAGATTTCCTTTCTAAATTTGATCCATTTGTCTCTATTTTCTTACCTTCTTTCCCACCCAAAGCTACCCTGAATAATTCTGCATTTTTAAAATTTACATCTTAGACAATTTAGAATTATTTGTAAGTAGTTATCATGTTCCCTCTTATACTGCTATTAACCTGCCAAATTGATGTGTGTACAGTCTTGTGTGAACAATTTGTGGGCAGGATTGCTTCTCCCTTATACTTGAAGCTGGTTTTGATACAGCTTTCTGTAATTTCTCTCTCTATTTCAATGAGTTTAGGACACCCCCACCTCCCCAAGAGATTTCAGTCTTTACTCGTTTTTGGAATTTTCTTGCTGATCTTTAGCTCATTAGATGATAGGAAGTGGGTCATATAAACCTTTTAATCCCACTGTTACAAATCTGCGTGCTGTAGGTAACTAATACTAGCTACACATCAGCCTCAAGGTGAAAGTAATAAATCTTGCTTGTCCTTGGGACACTTTGCCAAGTGACTCATTAAAAGAGATCTTCATGGAAATTGTTCTTTCTTCAACTGGCCCATAAAAACAGAAGCATATTCCCCTTTTCTTAGTTACTCCTGTACCTTTAATAGAAGAAAACTGTCAGTCCGCTGAGAAGACTTGAATATCCTGTTTTTAAACTTCTAGCACTTCTCTTCACTCCTGGCCACTATACTCTGTGGGTATTCAGTTCTGCTGAACACCTGGGCTGCAGAAGAAGACCAAGAATTAATTTGATTTTTTCTCAAATCAAGCAATTAGGCTGCAGGTCTCTGTCTGTGGACAGCATTTCTGGAGAAGGCATGTCCTGCCCCAGGAGCAAATGCTGGAGGAAGAAGCAAGGCTGCCAGCAGAAGTTGCTTTGTGGGGACAGATGCATGGCTGATTGGCAGTGTTGCGGGGGGCAAGGGGGTATTTTGGGGAAAAAGACGGTAAGGAAATGGAGAAGAGACAATAACTGCAAAATTAGGATGGGAACAAGAGAGATAAGATACTGCTTAAAAAGGTGGGTGATTTTTAAAAGACATTATTTTGCTGTCAAGTGAATTATAGAGGAGAAAGGGAGATTATTCATTAGATGCATCATAGAGACAGGACATAAAGGATTAGAAATGCTGTTTGAGCCATAAAGCTTTCACCAAGCA
>NW_009225443.1:1832-5783 GCF_000690835.1 Fulmarus glacialis
TAATGATCTTGTTTATATTGTGCTGTCTTCAGGCTGACAAAGTTCTAATTTTGTTCCAAAAATAAAGTTATGAGCCAAACCTAAAGGGCTCTTAAATCCTGTGTGTTCGCTTCTGTGATAGTGTTGACTGTGCATAAGACAGGTTGATAACTATCTGTCAGAGATGTAGAGAAACCTTATGCTTTATGGGAGCCCAAACAGTCCTGAAAATAAAAGCAGGTAAAATTTCTTCCTATTGATTATCTTTCTGGCTGTGCTTATGTGCTGCTGCAGCATCCTCCGTTAAGTGTAGGACGAATACCCAGTGACTTGCAAGAAATGTCAGTCTGACCATAGCTTCTTACGGGAGGAGGGCTATGTTTGCTGTGTCTGAACTGGGTCTGCGTCCTTCAGCTCAGAGTCGTGAAATGCCATTCCGAAAAGTCTCGTCTGCCTCTCACCCCCACTCTTCTGAGTCACACGTGTACCAAATCATCCGGCGTCTATCAGCTGCGCTTTGGGGGAACGTGCTGCTGCCACCTCTTGTGGCTGCGGCTATTCCAGCATCACTGATCCCATCCAGCCGAAAGCACCCAGCTTGCCTTTCGCATAAACTGACAACTCCAGGAAAAACGGATGAAGGACCCATATCAAGCCGGAGTATTCATCTGACAGAGGAATACCAGACACTTAAATTCTATTACTTCGTATTTCTTGTGACTTGGACAGCCCCTTGACTAGCTGTGGGGGCAGCTTTAAAAATAACTTCCAGTGCATTTTAGTTAACAGAATACCAAGTACTGCTTTTTTACAACACTCGGAACAAGGAATGTAATAAATAGGTTCAAATCCCTTCTGTAAGCAAAATTCAAAACTCAGAGGAGTTCCCTTAACCCTCAAAGCTCACAGCAGCCAAAAGCATTTTATATTCAGAGCTCGTAGGAAGGCAATATTACAATGTGGTGCCCTGCACTTTTTTGAGCCATTCACTCTTTTGAATCACTCTCATGTGATTCACATAGGCTGAGTGAAAATGCAGACCTGATCTGCTGACTAGTCTCTTTTCTTCTTTTTTTTTTTTCTTTCCCCCTTTTTCCATTTTTCTTAATTCTCTCCGTTCAGTTGCTTAACGGTATATTTATCTCAATTTCCAAACTGAAGTTCGCAAAGGGAAGGATGTATTAAGTACCCAACCAATGTATAAAGGTTTGACACATGAATGAAGCACCAAAAAGATAGTGAGATATAAAAAAAAAGTTACTCTGACTTATGAGCCTCGGGTAGTCACATTTTCACACATTCTAAGCAATTTGAAGGCTAGAAATGTACTTACAAAAAACCTTCATAGAGGTAGTTTATGCTTGCTCATTGATCCTTTCATAATGTTCATGTCTTTCTCTTTTTCATGAGTTCCAGCAGATGATAACCTTAATTAAAGCAGAAAATTTTGTTAGAACTTCCTAAGTATATTACCTTCCTCTTCGGGCTGCACTGTACAATTAAACTAATTTCTTAGACCGTATTTCTCAAAATTATCTGTTTCTTCCTATAGCATATTCTGATTCTTGTCAGGCATTTCTTCCTCACCAGCATTTTTTTTGAGCCACAGTATTGCATAAAAACAAAATATGAAATAGGTATTTCTAAGCTTCAGCAGAACTTCAGCAGATCCTTTCTCCATCCCAAAAGTTCATCTTTAGCCCAGTCTGTTAACATTTACTCTTTAAGTTGGTCCCCTCTCTAATAACTGGTGGCATGCTGAGCCTCCTCTTCTCTACCTTAACTAAATATTTTTTCATGAAGCTCTTCATCAAACACATAAAGATGAGGTGTTGTGCATCATGTTTCAGAAAAAAAACCCAGTCTCTTCTCTAGGAAAGAGACTATCTTCAGTAACTTTATTCTATACTTCATCCCTCTTTCCTTTGTGTCTAGGTTGGTGCTTATTCTTGCATTCCAGCTTTGTTCTCAAGTTGCATATTGTTAAAGGCCAGTTAATTAAATGTCTTTCTCAGTCACTTCTTCCCACTATCTTAAATGTGGGTAACGCAGGAAAAGGTCATTAGCTGCGAAGAGGTCTTCAACCGCTCAAATGGAGCCAGCTGTAAAACAAAGCCCAGATAAAATCAAACCAAACCTGGAAGTACTGAGCTGAAAAGCAAGACTGTTTGGCTGTGCCTAACATTTGCCTAACAGAACTACAGAAGTGCTTAATTTAGCCCTGAAAACAAAACGGAAAGCATTGTTGGCAAGGGCTTGAAGAAAGAAAAGACTGTTGATAATAATGATCGTACTTGGCACTTTTTTCCTCCAGAAAATGCTTTACAAACATTAACTAATTAACCAAAATACAGTGTATTTCACACCCTGTGGATCTCCTCTAGTACAGTTTTTAAGCTTTGCTGCTTCTGTGATAGCCAGCCAAGGAATAACCATCATTAAAGCCCTGTGTTAGATGTATAGTAAAGCTTGCGCTGGTGGAGAAATGGACCTGGTCTAGTGACTAGTCTTAGTGTATGCTAATGTACAGCGCTTTATCGAACAGCAGTTAACACTCCTTAATAGAGATGCATTTGTTCCTGTTTAATTGGGCATTAAATAGGGATAAAACATCATATTCTAAGCTTCTTTTTTTTTTTTTTTTTTGCAGATGAAGAAATGCAACCATTAAAAAGTATGGAGTAGGCCATGAACAGTGTTGCCCTTCTCTGCCTAAGGCAAAGGGCACTTACTGAAATAATAATAATTTAAAAAAGAACAGAAGCAAGAACACCTTGGAACATCCTGATTTGTAAAACTGCTTATAATAAAAGCAGCTGAGTAGATTTATGGGTGGGGATGCTCTTTTGCAAAGTGAAAGCCTTGGGTCGTCCTTGGGTGGAAGGGTTGGGGAGGAGAAGGTGAGGTGCTGGCAAGGAGCCCCCAGGCCAGGGCAGTTCACACCATCCTGGCCAGCGAGGCTGCATAGATTGTAGGTTGAAGGTGATAATATTGTGTACTTTGCTTGTGTTTTTTGTATAAAAATCTCCTTGGGGGTTGTCCCTTACTGCAAATCCATGGTGGGGTCTAGAGGACCCATCTAAGGTCTAACCCCCGTTACAAATGACAACACGAGGACTAGGAAGGGTGTTACCGTCTCTGCAGTCTTCGCTCTTCTGTTACGGTCTCTGCAGTGGTGAGATTGGCCTACAGAAGAGTTATATACAATTCCAGTTACTAATAGCGAATACTAATAATTAAATAACCATTACCTTTGCCTACAGTGGACCTGGTGTGCATCGCTAAAAGCAGAGCAATCTCAGTTTTAGTTTCCATCTCCACCTCTCGTACTCACTGTGCAGCACAGCAGCTGTTTAACATGAAAAACGGAGGCCGGTCCTTCTTTATGATGGATAAAACATGAAGCCTCACAGGATTCAAAATACTTGGTAGCACACAGACTATCCTCATCACGCTCTCATGCATCAGGGATGACTATGTTTTCCCACTTCGATCACCGAGGTCTATCTTGCAATCTCCAGCTTTGCTCTTTGCCATTCCCAGAGATTTGAAATGAAGAGAGAGCCGTATTTATAAGTGACAGCATCAATTTCCTTTGCACTGATAAGTAAAATCGACCCTTCTTTTTAACAAGAAGAAAATTGCTCTGCCATTTGTATGTTATTGGCCTGTCTTTTATAAAATGTTATGCCACTCAAAGCTCCGGCAATCTTCTACAAATACAGTTGTAGCGCAGTACATTTTACAAACAGCATGTCATGACAGAAATAAACCCAGCCCTAGCATTAGAGAGAGAAACATAATTTGGTGCTGCTTAACCACTTACATCTGTGCAAACTGACTGCGAAAGGCAGTGGGAGAGGTCGTGAGCCAACCCCCTTCACCCCGCGCGCTCCGAACCAGCGTCTCCGTAGAGCTCAGAGCTGCAAGGAGCGAGCCACGTCTCTCAAAGGGCTAAGGGACAGAGGGTCT
>NW_009225443.1:5820-11153 GCF_000690835.1 Fulmarus glacialis
TCCAGTGGGTCGGCACTGGGGTGGTCCGGCAGCGCCACCGCAGCATGGTCTTGCCCTGCTGTCGTGCCAGGAGCAGCCTCAGCGGTGGCACTGCCCTGGTGTCGTAGCAGAAACCACAGCCTCTTTGTTCTTCAAGCATTGAACACCTCGAAAGCCTCCAAAGTCTTGTGTTTTAAATGAAGACTACGAGAAGAAGAGAGGAAGCGAGAGTTTTATCCAGTCTTCTCCATGGCTATTGCAACTAATTCCTGTTTACTGCATCTTCAGGGGCCTCAGACAGGAGTCGTGTTCGGGCGTCTGCAGCTGAGCTTGGTTTGACAGCCCCGCATCATCCCTGCAAAGCAAAAAAAGCAGGAGCGAGGTGTGGGACCTCTGGAGATTTGTGTGACCAAGCCGGGTGGACCAGTGTCACTGAGGGAAGGGGAAGGAAGAAAAAACCGATCCCGTTTTGGGCAGAAGTCTGCCCAACTGCTAGTTGCAGTCCCGATTAGTGCATTTGTTGTCCAGATTCTAATAAACCTCAGCAAAGAGGTGGTGAAGTCATTGCTGGACTCCCAACTGCCCTGCCACTAAATTGTGAGTGATTTGGTGAATCAGATGCCGAACGGTGATCTTGGGCAGAGAGGGAGCCTGCAGCAATTGCAGCTCAGAGGTCCTGCCTCTGTTGTCCCTCAAGCGGGGTTCGTTACCCGGTGTGCAACGAGCCAATCTCACACACAGAGCCAAGATAATTAGTTTATTCCATGTCTGTGCAGAGACGGGTGCTAGGTGCTAGCTCCACAAAGCTAGCACACCTCAGTTAACACACGGTAAGCATTTTATACATCCCGAGCAACGGTTATCGGTACTTTTACATCTCCGCTTAGTCATCCTTGCTTCTATTGGTTCTGGCAATGCCTCGTCTTCACTTAAAGTCACAGTGTCCTTTCTTTTTACTGCGCATGTTCAGTGGGGAAGGGGCTTTGTTGGGCAGGGGTCTTTCCCGCCTGCGGGTGGGGTTTTTACTGTGCTAATTAGAATAGGTCAGAATAGGTCAGACTACTCGAGAGGAATTTGCTGGACTTTTCTCAAACAATGGGGTTAACTGGTAGCTGTTATCTAGTTTCAAGGATGTACCTCCTCACGCGTCTCACCAGAGCCTTCCTGGGACCCACCGTCCTTGGCGCCTCTAAACAATGTCAATGTTACGTATGGATCTGATCAGACTACACCTCTGCCGGTGTGAAGGCAGTGTGGGAATCCAAGCACAAAACTTCAGGTGCAGCTGATACTGTGCCTTGGTTGTCACAACCCATTCATTTTCAAGCAACTTTTCCTTAGCATAGTTTATTAGAAGCAGAAGGAGATTAACTCCAGATGGTGCTACTCAGTTTTAAATGTCCTTTCAAAGGGAAAGGCTGTTTCCCCATGCGTGATTTTCCAAGTTCCACTTCAACTTAAAATATTGTCAGTAGCATAATAATAAAGCTAGACAAGGTACAGAGAAGGGCAGCTGAATGATCGAAGATATGTAACGGTGTCCCAGCCCAGGCTACGGCTGCTCAGCATCAGGAGGAGGCGGCTGGAACAGAATGAGATAGAGGTCAGTAAGACGGGGAAGGTTTATTTGCTGATCTTCGTACAGCAGTGTTATGAGGCACCCCACGAAATTGCTGGGTGGCAGGTTTAAAATGAAAATAATGAAGTATTACTTCATATGGTTTGTAATACAGTTGCAGAACTCATTGCTACCGGCCACCGGAGACTCATCATTCAAATAGCTTCAAGAGGAAATTAGCTCATTCAGGGAAGAGAAGTCTGCCAGGGCCTGTTAACGCACAGAGGTGTTCACACACAGAGATGTTTGGGAGCCACAGAGCTGGTGTTTTGGTGGAAGCATTGCTGTACGTGCTCCTGGTTCTTATTCCATCCCCTACAGCACTTGCCACCAACTGCTACCAGAGGGATCTTTAGTCCAATCCAGTGCAGCTATTACGATGTAAGAAGTCCTCAGCTGAAGTCAGGAAGGTGACATTAACCACTACATGTCCCTGTACAAATAATCAGTCTAATCAGTCTGTGCACGTGCACAGAAGAGGGCTGGATGTTGCAAGAATACGTAAACTAAGACAAAGCACTTAATGAACCTGCCCCAAACTACCTATTAGCAAAAGAGGGGGTTAGACCTAAGGGCTTCCCTGTCTCAGTCTTGTGATTCAGATGGTGGCAAATGGCTTTTTAAATTACAATGGAGGATAGAGCCTTCCATTAAAGATGGAAGCTAACTGTCTCATATTTTCAAGATGAGATGTAGATACCTTAGGTACATGTCTCGGGGACAATATCATACGTCCCTGTGACGTTCTCACCATATCCCTTAAACAGCGTATATCACAAAACGTTGTGATGAATGACCAGTTGTTTTCAGATAAGAAAACAGATGACTTCCCAAGTGATCTCATTGGTTTAGAGATGCCATGGGACACTTTCTGTTGTAATGGGCAACAGTTTTTTAGGACCCCTCACAACCACAGCTGTTGAAAGTAAATGCAGAAGAACAAGGTTGTTAGAGGGTTTCCAGAACCACAGCGACTCCCCGCAGTCTTGCAATCCCGCATCCTCATTTCAGAAAGGCGGGATGGCTTGGTGGGAATTTCCTGAGCAAAGTCTTTTTTTACACCTTTTCTCCCTGCGAGAGGCATTTGCATCATTATCATGCAAATAATATTATTATGGTTCTCCTGAGCACCATAGTAAGAGCACGGGCAGGACTTCTCTGTATAAAAGGAAGGAATGTGAATTTTCTTCTGCCGAGTATATGTGTGGGGTGTAAGGTAGCAGATTAGGATCCTGATTTTTCTAGTCGTACAACTGCACGGTGTTGTCACTCACAGAGTTGGTGCAAAGTACCTGTGAGGTGCTAGAAGAGGAAAATCAGTTTTATAATAATTATGAATCACAGAGAAAAAAAAGTGCCTTTTAATGCAGAATCATAGAAATATTAGTATTTCTAATGATCCCTCTAATCTGAACAGGACCTGACTTTTATATTTTGGAGGAGAGGGAGTGATCAGATATGCTTCCAGTGCAGCTGCAGACAATGCTATTTTGTGGCCGACTATCCATCCATAATTCAGGACAGTGAATTCTGCCTTCCTTTTCAGTTTTGCACAGTCCATTTGTTTCCAAACTACTTAGGTTTTCAACAGTATTTAAAGTGGTAGAAATCATGCCAACAGGTAATATCTCTGCCGTCTTACGCAGGTGTATGTTTGGTAGCATCACTGTCTGCCCCAGGGTACCGGAGTAGCGGTGAGAGCTCCAGCCCGAGAGCAGGGTTCAGCTGGCCCCTCCGCTTGCTGCTGAGGTACAGTTCATTTCTGTTTTTAAAGCGCCTCTTGAGTGCAGGAAAAGCAATCCCCGTTTATTACACTGTAGGAGAGTCTGTGTAGCCTTGTGGTTTTGAGGTTTGTGTTTGGGTCCCCCTGAGAGTACTGCAGTCTCTGGGTTTAAAAAAGAAATAGGTGGCCCCACTGTGTTTTTTGAGATGGCAGATCCCTGGGCTACATAATTTACGTATGATTTACAATTTATGTGGGCAGTGGTACACATAGCCTGAACTACTGCGATTCTTCTCCATCTCCTGGGTGTAGCTGGTAACTAGCTAGCTAACTAACACCGGCGCTAGACATAGTCAAGATGACCTGCAGCTTCTCTTACTTTACCTTTGCAGAAAAAGTTTTCTAATGATGCCCAAGTCCTGCTGACTCAGCATCTGATTTTTACACATTTTTTTCAGAATAAATAACAGCATTTTTCCAACCAGTTGGCCTCATCCTCCCTCCTGGCCTTGAAAATCTATGAATCTGAAACACAGAAGCTGGAGAAGGAGTTCTGCTTTTGTCAGGAAGAAACCCTTTTATTTTGCAATATTAATATTCCTAATTTAGATTTACTGCTTTCCAAGCTAAGGGGTTTAAAAAGCATGTGGAACTGTTACTGCGAACCCTCCTTCCACATATTCGGGGACAGCTGAAATTCAGGGTTAACAAGCAGCTATTTATAGTTTTTCGTTTGCACTTGGAGGAAGAATCATAAATATTCCTCACTTCAGCAAGAAAAGAAGTTCCAGCAATGTAAAAAAGAGCCTCAGTTCATAGGAATGGCATAGGATTGGCGCTGTGTTGATTATGCAGTCTCAGTTAAGATTTATCTACTCTAAGTTTTTGAGATTGGTACTGTCTTATCTTGATTTAAAGATAGCACAGCCCCACAGAGTCAGTTAAGCCTTACATCATTAACAGACTGGTGTGCAATAAATGTTCTGTGAAAATAACTTCATTTCTTGGCTTTATGCTCCTGCGAGACACTAGAAAGTAACTGGAAGAGACCAGCACCTAAAAATCACTGACATGAAAATTTGCAATGTATTATTAGCCCTTTGGGGGACATGATAATCATTTGTGTTCCCACACCTTTTAACAAGTCATCTGTGATGAGGAGAGAGGGAGAGAGGCTGCAGTTGTTCTCTGCCTTCGTTTAAAGATTCTTTCAATATGCAATTGAAAGAATACAATACCTCCTGGTCATGTGTAATTTTAGTGTTAAAAAATAATTATCAGAATGCACCTTTCAATAGCTTTTTATAGTTTCTTGGTTTAACATACCTGAGTAGGTGCTTCATACGTGGCTTATTGATGTAGTGCTTGTGTCGGCTCCGAGAGGGATGTGAAAGTGCTCTTCCCTGTTCAGAATTTTTAAGTCCATTTATTCATATAGTGCATATATTCTTGGTACTTCTATCACATGCAGTTCCTGTGGAAATAAATATTCTTCATTCCAGCCAACTGAAATCCAAACGCTATTTTAAATTAGATATAGTTACTCATTTTTAAATGGTTACTCTTGTCCTTTTTATTAGCGCTGTTAATTTCCTTGAACATCTCTCACATTAACATGAGGTCACTAAAACGAAGAGTAGTATAATTCAAACATCCAGAGCTGGGGCTAATAGTGGAAGGGAGAAGTCTGCCAGATGTGGCTCCTTGGTCCTACGCATTGCCCCTTACCCGCTACGTACCCCTTAGGCTGTGCGTAACCCCCGACCCGCGAGGTATCTAGGCCTGCAGCTCGGTGCCTGCTGCACACCCAGTCCTCTGCGGATCTTCTCATCAACTCCAAACACTTGCTTTTGCACTACTTGTTTTCTGCATTGATATACATCGGCTCTATTGGTTTTTATGGATTTCCACCCTGAGCTACTGTCGTGGTTTAACCCGGCAGGCAGCCAAATACCACGCAGTCGCTCACTCACTCCCCCCCCAGTGGGACAGGGAGCGAATCGGACGGCCAAG
>NW_009225443.1:11394-22967 GCF_000690835.1 Fulmarus glacialis
CCCATCTTGTGTACCTAGCTCAGTCAGTAGGCATGGGAGCTGTCCTTGGACTAGGAGGGCACTTAGCAACAACTGAAAACATCAGTGTGTTATCAACATTCTCCTCATACTAAATCCAAAACACAGCACTAGCAAGAAATTTAACCCTATCCTAGCCGAAACCAGGACAGTTACTGCAAAGTGCTTTGAGATCCCAAACACACACCCGTCTGATTCTCCCAAGCCTGGACACAGTTAACTCCCGGTAAATGCTAAGCAGCAGCAGGTCAGGATGGGAAGCCTGTGCAGGTTTAAATGAGACCCAAGGCAGCTGAACGAAACTTTTTTAAATTGCAAATAGTCATAGCGATTATCATATTAAAATCAATGTTGTGAACGGGCAGTTATGGACTGCGTTAGCTCTGCTCTGCCATGAACTTGCTCCTCTTCACCACACAAATCTCCTGGAACTGCAAAGGAACAAACATTTCTCACCAAGCCTGAGAGCCTTCTGCTCCTAATCTGAATGTATTTGGTTTTCTCACTGAATCTGCCAACATCCATTAGAGTCACCATTAATGGGCCATGGTGGGATTTGAACTAATCATCACAATTTATAAAATTGTTCCGAGCACAAAAACTTTTAGGAGCGGCTGAGCGGTGAACGCATACTCAGGGGACAACAAGACTTTTTCTAGCAAACTTGCTGGCGGTGGGGGAGGAAGGCAGTTTGAAAGAGCAGCAATCAGTCTGGCTCGCGCCCTGATTAGTAAGAAAGGAACATTTTGGTCTGCGATAAACAAAGGAGCAGCCTGAGGTGTTTTGAACCTTCTCAACAAAAAGGAAAGGCAGAAGAAGGCATAAGGGGAGACAGCCAGGCATCAGCACCGCACCCAGAATTGCTTTAATTACTAAGGGGACAGAAGAACCGGGAAGACAGTTCTCTGGTGCAAAGCCAGAGCATGTCAGATTGACACCTCTTTCCGTTTCCCTCTCCAAGTGCTGCCTCACGCTAAGTTATGCTTTGAACACCCACATGCCCACTGATGATTTAGAATTCACATATTTGCATGAAGGGGTTTTAATTAGGGTCCTCTTACGGCTTCGCACACAAATTTACTGCTCCCCTCCAGACAGCATCCATCAGCATTGTGTCTTTTTGCTGCTGTAGGATCATCATATCCCCGGATCAGCTGTAGTGTGCAATGTTAAACTGGTATTTTAGCAACAGCCAGGAGCCCTGTTTCAGCTGTCCATGTGCCTCACACTACTCTGCTCATACTCTTTAAGCTGGAGGAGTCAACCCTTGAGACAGGAGGCTACGGCAGAGCTTCTCAGCCAGCCAGCCCGCCCGCCGGAGTGCAGGGCTGTCGGAGGAGCTTCTGGAGCCGCTGCATCCGCAGGTAGATCTCTTGCCAAGTGCCAAGCCCAGATTTCAAGAACACACCGGTTATCCAGCTCTTTCAAGTTTGCATTAGTTTGGTTTTGAATCCCAAACCAGTATCTAATTGTGGCCAAGTCTGACTTTT
Source organism: Fulmarus glacialis (assembly GCF_000690835.1). NCBI lineage: Eukaryota > Metazoa > Chordata > Aves > Procellariiformes > Procellariidae > Fulmarus > Fulmarus glacialis. Next base: position 12,903 of record NW_009225443.1, read on the forward strand.
GCTTTTTTTATCCCATTTCTAGATATGTGAAGAACTGGGAAATATATCCCTGAGTTTTTCGTTAAACCAGACCAATCTTGTATTGGGAGCAAATTGGAGTGCTGCTTGATACTTGTTTTGGGGTCCTGCTGAAATTAGAAAAAGCTACAAAATAATGTGTGCAGCCTACGCACATTATTTTGCATTTTTTTCTTGTTCAGAAGACTTATACAGGAAAACACCAAAGCTGTATCGAAAAGAAGTGTAGAGAACATAAACCCAATGAGAGTAAGTGGGTCACCAGGCTGTGTATTGCTGGGCAGTACGTGCTCGGAAGAGGTGAAGCACTTACTTGCCTTGGAAGCTTAGAGCTGGTACAGTGGCTACAGTAGAAATCTTTGTGCTAAAATTAGAAAATTACAAGTAGCTTTCTGTCATTTGCTCTTCGCCCCAGAGCAAAACTGAGTCTTTCAAGGAATTATAGCTCAGAGGGCTACCCATGAGGCACAGATGTGCCTAGAGATGTTCTTAGGGCAGTGCTGCAGTATTTATTGGAAAGAAAAAAAATCTCATTCTGGCACATAATGGTCTCAGCTTACCAAATATTCAGTGCTAATCACAGGAGCCAGTTTTACAGTTAGATATACTGGTGACTTTGACACTATTTTTCAGCTTGACAGCGTAATAGCTCCATCGCTGTTTACCGGATACCACTGTATAACTGTAGATCACCACCACAGGCATTTTTAGTGTTTTTACTCAAGATGGTTTGAAAGGCTTTGACACTTTTCAAGGCGAGGTTTGGACACGTATGGGTTGCTGTACAAAAGAACCGAACAGACAGCAATGAGTCCAGGAGGTCAAGGTCTTTCTGCCTATTACTGGTCCACTTAAAACCGGGTTTGGATTGCAGTATGGTGTTGAGGATAACCTCAACAAGGAAAAATTGCCTAGCTTGCTCTCTCTATGTGTAGATCTTGTCAGGTTTCATGCCACTTCTCCTAAGGACACTATGAAAAGTATGGCTGTGCATGGAAACCAAAAACACACTGAAGAGAGGATCTTTTAAAAGCCTTTTGGAAAGCATTGCTCCTTCTATACAGATCAGCCAGAGAAATGGTAATAAATGAATGTCATGCAAGTCCCACACTAAGCTGGGACAAAACCATACAGGTACGTGATGGATCTGCATTACCCATGCAGGTTCCAGCTGGTAAACGGTGCTGTAAATGCCAAGAGGATGGGAAAAAGGCAGGCTTTGAAACCTTACCCCACGTCTCTACTGAGAGAGATGGCTTGGAGGGGACCTCTGGCCTTTTCATGCTGGAAACCTCTCATCCTGCCCATGGAGAGATCTGCTGGGGTCTCCAGCTGTTTGGAAACCATCTGTGTCTTGCTGCTTCCTGGCTTCAACCCCACAGTGTCCTGCCAGGGATGGTGTGTCTTGGAGAGATCCAGCTGCTTCCTATCCCTTTGGCACCACGTCTGCTGGATGCTGTTCTGAGACCTGGGGCACAGCGGGGGCAACCGTCCCGTGGGTTGGTAGTGGCTGGCACGGCAGAAGGATAGCTTGCATGACCTAGGGCAAATGAGTGTCAGGCTCAAATTCCACTTTGGGTAATAAGATTCAGATGAAAACCCAAGGAGGCAATGTCCTGAGAGCTGTCTCTGGAGGGAGGAGCAGACAGCCTTGAGCTGACAGCAAAGCACCAAGAAATAGGGAAGCAGGCTGACACAGTGATTAATAACGAGCGATTCTTCTAACAAAGACAGGGAGAAGCTTTATCTCTGCCGCTTAGGCAGAAAGTGGAAGGAAAGAAAGAGAGAGATGATGTGAAATTTCTCCTGATTTTAAAATAATTCTGAGAAGGACCTCAAAGCCATCCTCACGTATCATGTGCAGAAGTGACACGGTGTCACTAGCAGTGGGCTTTCCCAGGAGCGGAGCTGGGCTGTGTGCTTGTGCATCGCTCTGGCTGCGGGAGCAGAAGGAGAAAATTAGTAATCTAAGTTTCATTCGGCTGAAGCAGTTCCTTATTTGAAGTTGCCCAGCCATGATATTAGCTCAGAAAGCATGTCAGCCTGAAACAGAGGAACCACAGAGTGAAAGCGAAAAAGTGAATGAGGAGAGAAGGTAACAAGCCAGAAGGTCATTGGTTTCACACTTCATTTTAAAAAAAGAGAGAGAGCAGGGTTTTTTGTCAGCAATGGGACTAGCTCATGCAGAGAGCGAACAAAGTCCACGAGAGCTGCTGAAGAAACTTGCTCCTGAAGCCAGGCTGCACAGCATGCTGAGATCAGCGGCGGTGGAAAGCCTCCTGCCCGTCGCCGGGCTCACACGGGCGGTGACATGGCATGGAGTCGCTTTTGAGTAACACGGCGTTATGCAGAAAGAGATAGAGTAGCCCTTTGCTTGTAATTCAAAGTGAATTCACTTCCCCTGTGATGCTGCAGTCAGACCCCAAGTCAGGCAGGAGAAAATACTTGTCAGGGTGCTGAACATTTTATGCTCAGCTACCTGTACTGTGTCAACACCGCTCGGCAGACTGTTCCTCAAATGAATTGCCAATCATCACCTACGTTGCTTTGGTGCAGGAGACCCAGTCCTGCAGCCTTTATCTGCAGTAAGAATCCTTACTCAGGAGGAGCCAGGCTTGGAGGACGGCCCCGGCCGCAGCCAGAGCCTCTTAGGGCTGGGGTGCTCCTCGAGCAAGGATGGAAAACCAGGGACACAGGTCTTGGGGACACAGTCCTACCAAGGGTTCCCTTTGCTTCTCTGCTTCAAATCATGAGGACTAAAACATGGGTTTCCCTGTAAAATCCCGAGCTAATTCATCAGTATTCTGTATTAAAAAAGTAAGGTGTGGAAGGGAGTTCTTTTCCAGCACAATTTGAGGCCGTTCCTTTGAGGTGCCAAAAGAAAAGAGAAACAATCAGGGAAAGCTAAATAAGAGATGGTCCTTTTTTTAGGAAAGTGGTTAAATATGAGGCATGGAAGTATTCTTTATTAAAAGAAATATATAATTTCCTTGAGCACCTAAGAATCAACATGAACCTGTCTACAAGCTCTTGTTCGGTGTGTGTTTTAAGACAAGAAAAGTTTCTATTTTTGATGATCTTTGTTTGCCAAGACTTAGAGCTGCACAGACAAATCCATTTCTCTTCGCCTCACCAGGATTTATAGCTGCAGTCAGTCTTGCAGGGGAACAGCCAGGTGTGCAGTGACCAGGAACTGATACTGCACCAAATCCACAGAGAAGAGGTGACAAGATGTTTCCCCTGGGATCCTTGCAAAAATGACATGGAAAAAGACAGAACCGTTTGCAGATTGCATTGTGAACGCTGCAGAAAATGTAGCAGCCAAAACAAGAAAAATCGTGGAAATGACAAACCCTCATTAAAGGTTAATGCTTACAGAGATGGGGGAACCAGTCCCAGTGGTCCGTTATTAGCCAGGCTGTAATAAATGTGTTTTCCATGAGCTTAGGTGCCGAAGGCTAGACCATCGGTGTGGCACTTCTGAATTGTAGGTGTACGGTGTGTCCTGAACTGTACCAAAGCTGAAGGAGCCAACAGCTGTAGATACCTGATGGAGGAGCAGATCCATGGCTGTTAGCTGTGGATCATACCTGCAAGCCAGCTCAGCCCTTCCACTCCACTGATCCATCCTTGGTCCTGGTGCACAGAATTAGCTCAAGAAGCAGGAGAAGGAAAAATTTTACCAATTAAAAAATTTGTCCAGTGGTGGACTCCAACTCTTAATGTTAAGTTCTCCAAAACAAAATGGATGCAACACATAAAAGCCATTCATATCTGTCAGGGCTGAACGTGTTTTCCGATTTCCTAATGTGCCATTGGCAATTGCCAGAATCATCTATTTTTTGAGCTATGTGCCTAAATTGCATGTTCTAAATAGATAGTTTAGTCCTTGTGTTGCACAAATACATATTTTCTCTGTGAAAATGTCTTGTTGACCGGTTGGATGCTAATAAAAGTGTCACCTGAGCCAGCTGCTAGTCTGGGTGGTTTCTCTGAACTGGATGCTGTAGTGATGTAGCTGACGTTGAATTCAAGCTGGGTTTATCTTCTCTTGGCTGAAGTGATAGCTTTTTGATTGAGGTTTAGGAGCTTGCAATTATCTGTAGGGCTGTCAAATATTAAGTTTTATCTGTTTTAACCTCATGAATTCTCTACTGCTACCAGAATGCCCTCAAAAAGCTCTTCCCTAAGCTACCAGAAAGCTGTGATTGACATGTCTCTCACATCCATGTGAAATGCAAGGGTATATTTGATTATGGGAGCCATCATCTGCACATTCTGTGTCGAATAAATAGAGCCAAACTATTTGCTTGAGCCGCACAAATGTCTCATTAAAATAATGAGTTGAAGATTATTTTGTAATCTGCTGCTAGTATCACTCAGTAGCATTGCAATTAAAAAGGTTTGCTGAGATGAATAACATTTTGAATTTACTATTGCAATGTTACCTGCCTGACTCCTTGGCTGACACCCCACCAGTGATGCTACTGGAAGTATATGAATTAATGCCAGCTGGAGATCTGGCCCATTATCAGACTACAAAATTCTCTTTCCGAAACTATTTTACTGGCCAAGGTAGCCAAATCTATATATGAGTTTCTTAATTAAAACAGATGGCAAGAGGCCCTGAATTGTAGTGATGCATAATGCATACAGGTAACAAGGACACATTGCTCAACATCGTTTGTCGTGAATCACAGGGACCTAAAAGGAAGCTTGGAGAAATGTGCTATCCTATAAAACCAACAGGATGGACTCACAGCTTCTTGGCTTTAATGGTTGGTATCTGATCTTCTTTTCACATACCTTTGTTTAAATTCTTACGTTTGCTGCTCCAGCATCAAGATCAGTGTGGTGGCAGGGTTACAGAGCAGGCAATAATATGGACAGCATACCTTAAATGAGTGGGTTTGATCAAGGATGCCTGTTAAATAGCAAGAGGGAGAAAATCTGCCATGAAATCCAGAGGGATTGAGCTTGAGTTGCTACAAGTAGATTGAGCATGTTTATGCCTCAGCTCCCCTTATTTCCTAGTTCCTTGGCTGATTGAAGATTGCCCAAGTTGGTAAATGTTTAATTTGATTTCGACTGTATTTCCTAGTGCTGCGGGCACAAGTGATCACTTCGCAGAAACACTCTCTTTGCACATTGTAATCGGTTTGCTAAATGAAATATTAATACTCCTGAATATACCCAAGGCACACATGTAGGATTTCTTCTCGCATCTGAATTTTAATAGGTTTAATTTTCAGTACTCGAGTGCCACAACAGACTAGCGGGCTGGGAAGGTCTGATCTTAAGTCGATGTCCGGAGCAGGCGTAGCACGGAGGGTAACAGTCTGAGCTTTGCCACGCCACCACCGTAGCACGGCTCTTCCCTGGCACACGGGCAGATGTGGGTGCAGAGACTCACTTCTCCCAGCTGTGCTGTTCCTCATGCTCTGCTGCTCCGGTTGGTGTCAGATGTGCGAGGGTTTTAGCAGCGGCAATGAACTGAGATTGCTCCACACATTTCACAGGGGCTAAGTGTAAGGCAGTAGCACCATTATGGCAAACATCCCCTGAGAAATTACACCTCCACCTTCTGTCCCGTCAGCCAACCTGCCACAGATCGACATTGTTTTGTAAAAAGACCATGTGATATATCTATTTTATCCTTTCTAAGTGGTAAATTCAGTGTGTGGTTGTATGAACTACTGAGTTGTGGACGGTGAAGTACGCAGCAGTAGTGAAGTGATTGACTTTAACATCATATATAGAGTTTTTCGATGTTTTGTGGTTGTTTTTTTTTGTTACTGTATATTCATCTTTTTCTGCTGAAAAGCGATTTCGTTTTCCTTTTTTTTTTTTTTTTTTTTGGTGTGTTAGCCTGCTCTTCTTACTAACGCTACATAGAGATTTTCTTATGCATCCCTTGACAGAAGGGAGAAAGAGCTCTGAAACCTTGAACGTGATCTCGGGTTGTTCTCTAGGATCATGTGCTGTCGCAGTGTGATGCCCTTCAGCAAAAGCATGCTGCTTTTCTGTATTCCTTCCAGTTGCAGCTGGCTTGCATTGGGATCCCAGTTTCTGCACCTAACAGAAATCCAGACCAAGTCTGGCTGCTCTCCAGCAGACCTTGTTCAGTGCAACTGAGAGCAGAGTCCAAATGGCTCCAGCCAAACTGGAGCCAACAGCAAAGAAAAGACAGGATTTTATTTCCTGACTCACTACAGCACTCAATTCAGTGAATTCCTTGTCAAAATAAGATGCATGTTGACACCTATGAGCACACGTCATCAGCTTTCCATAGTGTCTGATAGCTCATGAAGAAATTGTATGCATTTTTGATGAGGCATAATTACCTTAATTATTTTTCAGAATTCAGACAGCATGTCATGACTTCCTTCTTCCCATTTCTTTCTTCTCATTACTTCTGCTGATGGCTTGCCGCCTAGTCAGTTAACTTTTTAGCAGCTAGCTTTGAAAAAACGTGTTTGAAGTGGTGCTTGATTACCCTCTCCTTCGCCTGTGTCAGAGGTGGAAACAGGAGGTTCATGCATCTCTCCTCAGGAAGCTGCTGGGAAAAAAGCAAATATTGCTGCTGTGAAATGGATGTGTTTACCAGCTTCTGAAATGGCAGTAAGTCCATTTCTGTATCAGTGCAAAGTGCAGCTGTTAATGGGATTATCCCAGAGGAAGGTATTCTCTGGGATGGGAGTTGGAAGGAGCAGGACCGCAGCTTGCGTGCAGTGGTGACCCACCTCGAGTGAGCGTTTCCTCGAGCCACCTCCTCCGCTGACCCCATCCCTTGCCTGCAGCCTTGTAATGAGATTTGAAACTCTACAAGGTGGTGGCCACTTTGTTGTCACCTGCATCCATTGGGCTTCAGGAGACCCTGTGCTGCGGCAGCTGCAGCAGTGCTGAGCTAGAAGCGACACTGGTGATTCGTGAGCCAGTTTACCTCACTCTTTGGAGTAACTTCAACTTCAGCCTGCTGGATTAAATTCTCTTTTCAGTTACACCAATGATACGTGATTGAAGAAAACAGCCCATGGGGGTTTTATAGAGGGAAGAGTGATGGTCCCTTATTGGAACGCTACAGCCACAGGAGACGAGGATGCTCGAGATGATGTCTTAATAAAAAGATCTTTCATATGTATAACTGAACATAATATATGTTATTATAGCTACGTAGCTTATGTAAGGAGAGAAGAACGTTTTGTATGTTATTTGCTAATACGCCACGAGTGCAAAAATGCTGACAAGAACCTCAGCGGCAATTCAAAGAAGAGCAATGTATTTGTCCTAGTAAAAACAGCAGTGAAACAGCGTGGGCAGTGGGGAGGGACACTTGGCTCCTATTTTCCATTCTGATGCCGCAGTAGCGTTCAGTGACACGAAATATTATCATACCTCTGGCTGTCTTTAGCTACAGGGTCGTGCTGGCTCGCTTTCTCTCGGAGCCAGGACGGCTCGCTGTGCACCCAGGGCTCCGCAGGCACCTGCAAGGGGTTTGTGGCCATAAGGTAAGAGAAAATCCATCTTCACTCAGGCACTAAATTGTGACTTAGTCTTTCAATCAGGTGTCGAAAGTAGTGCCAGAAGCCAAATTCGGGATGGCTCAGAATTCCTTTAGAATAAAAAATTTGGCTCAGGTTCTATCCTGCCCTGACAAAATGTGGCATTCAATAGTCTCTCTCTTGCGCAGGTGTCTGCTGGTGTCTCTCCTTATCAGCTGAGGAAAGAAAAAAGAGATGAACAAGTAGTTTCTGAAAAAGTATGACTCGGGCCTGAAGCCGTGTCATACACCCGGTCCAGCCTCTAACATTTTGGGAGGAAACTGGGGCAAAGCAGCATGTGGATGCTAATACAGCCGCAGGTAGGAGCTCTCCTGTTCACTCCCAGGGAGAGCCTGGGAGCTTTTCCTCTTGCAGGTCTGACGTCTGTGGGTTTGAGGTTGCAACAGACTTCCCGTGTATTGTGTAAAAAACGGGGCTCTGAAAGGAATAGGCTCACACTTGCAAAAATATTTTCATAGTTTTGGGGTTTTTTTTTTGCTCTCTAGCTTATCCATTCTTGAGAATTTCTAGCAGCTCGTATTTTGTTCATGTCCTTTGTTTGTGAAGATTACACTCATCTGAAAAAATACTGTGTGACTTTTGTGATCAAGCCAAACGGAACAACACAGCTCAAATTTCAAACACTGAATATTAAGTTCGCAGAGTAACTCTGTCACCAACAGCAAACACGCACCAGCCAATGTATCCAACAGAGCAGTTCAGGAAGGCTGACATCTGAATGGCGGCATGACACTAACAAAACAAGGAAAAAACATCCCAACAAAATCCATTCTTTTCTGTGATTTCTTTGTTTGCCTCTAATAATGTTAAATATTATTCTGATGTGAAAAATTTCATGTCCAACAGCTTAGGGTTCTTATTCAGTTACATTCCTACTTCTGGATCATGCATATGTAAGAACCTGGAAATAAAAAGGGGGCTCAACCATAGCAGATGCTTTCATTGCATGAATAAAGAGTAAAGCAGCACTGTTGGGAAGTGGGTCCAACTTCCACCAAGTTTCTCTGTGCTAAGGAAACGCAGCAAGAGTCTGGGTGTGTGATGGACAAGTATTTTTAAAAACTAGTCAGTGCAATTTATTCTCCCATTCCAGTGCAACTTTAATGGCTAATGGTAATCTGAGAGGGTTTAGCTGTTCGTTTTCTCAGTGTGCTAGCTACTGCTGATGGATTAACCAAGACTCGTTTGCAAAAGTGACACTTTTGTGATGTTCAAATCTGCCTTGTGATATTTATATGCCAAAGAGCTAGAGCTTTTGTGAAGTGCTAATATGCTTCTATATTTATAGAGGGTTTCTCCATTGAGACTGTGAGACTGCATAGCCTTCTGCAGGTGGACAGAAGGGCCCCACACCCACAGGAGGTTTAGCTAAAACTCAGTGCCTTCCCAGAATCTGTGCTGAGAGGTAAGGGACACCAGTGTAGGCTTGGTGTTGCACTAATGTGCATGGTTTCTGATCCATTCAGACTGCAGGAAAAATGCACTCTCCCTTGGGCGCAGACAGCTGGGCAGGTCGACCCTCTCTGGATTCCTTTGAGTAAAGGGATAGATATTCTCATCCCTGTTTTAGCACTTTTGCAAACCTATTTGCAAAGTCCTCCCTTGGACCACTTTGGGCATCCTCTTCATCTGCTTGCCAAACTGATGACTGGCACCAGAACAGGTTCAGAGAAGATCTGCTAAGATGATGAAGGGAAGTCAAAATGTATCACACAAGAAAAGACAAAAAGAAAAGCGTGGTTTGCTTAGTCTAGCAGAACAGGGATGAGAGGAGACGTGATGGCTGTCTATAGACAAACCAGGTAAACAAACATCTCGGAGAGGGCAGAGTTCTTCAGTTTAAAGCAAGTCCAGGCAGCGTCGAGAGCAGAACTTGTGTCTCCAGCTGTGCTTCAGCCCTTGTGTCACACAACCCACCCTTCCCTGCCACATGATCTGCACTCACTGTTTTTCCAGCCAAGCCAAGCCAATAACAGGTTGGTTCCAGAAAATGTGAAGTGCAAGTTCAATGCAGAATCCAAACAAAGTTCTGAGATTTTTTTTCTGGACATTTGTATTATTTACAGTCATTCTCCACCTCAAATGTATTTGCATCTCCGTGAAACGAAAAGGTGTTATTTTTAAATCACATCATCATTCAGAAGAAAGTAATTTCAACTGTATGTTGCAGAGACATCATCAGTCAGTAGAGATGGAGAAAGTTGAGAGGGCACAAACCCCTTCCAGTAAGTATATTTTTTTTTTCCACTCACTGAAGAGCAGATGGGGGAAAAAGATTTGCCAATCAGTTGGACAGGCCCCAGAACTTCATCGCTCTTGGCTGCAGATTTTATCTCTTGGTGTATTTTATCACTAGAGGTTTGGTGCCACTAAGACGAGTGGGACTTTAAATGCAGCAGCTAACTCAACACGCACCATTTCCTTTTACAGGAACAAGTCCTGGAGCTCTTTCAATCCTCAGGACCGCAGCAGGATTTTCTGCATT
>NW_009225443.1:22998-64940 GCF_000690835.1 Fulmarus glacialis
GCTGGGAAGCGTTTGTCCTGTGGAGTCCCACCACCTCTGGTGCAAAGCCACGTCCCAAACCCTTCTGGGAGTGAAGTCTGACCGGCGGGCACCACGCTGCTCTGCATCTTTCCGAAGCAGACAGCAGCTTCTAGATGCCCATCCTGAAAGGGACCAGGAACTTCTCGAACCTTGTGTGCTTGTCCTAAATATGTGCAATTAGGTAAAGTTAGGTGAGTGTGGGAAGGGTTATCACCAGGAAAGGTGCTGTGTGGGTGGAATAGGGAATGGCCCAGGAGCTGGCGCTGCTGAAATGTCTCAGCTGAAACTGCAACCAGAGATTTGCTGTGTTGCTTATCTTGATACGTTTGTATGAAGGGAAAATAACATTCCCCAGGAAAACTACTGGGTTTGTAGCCTGACAGGGTGCAGCACCCTACACTGACAGACGTATCCAAGGGCTTTTTCTGTCAGCTCAGTTAGGATGAACTCTGCAATGCCATGTGCCACATGCAGACTACTGAATAAATTCCTACTGCAGAAACATGAGGCAATTTCCAGGTGACAATAAGTGTGAATTATGATGGAAGAAGAATGGAATACTTTATCTTTCACTACCATTTGAAAACCTGAAACATTCACCGAAATCAAGCTTTTTCCTAAGAATTCTGCGGCTAAGCCTTGCTCAGAAGGCTTTTAAGGATGTTTGTGTATTTTAAAATTACTTCTATGGCAATAAAGGTGCCCATCCAAAGTGATTCCTTGAGAAGCATTAAAACTACAACAGGAAGAAAGCTCAGGATGCATCAGAAAAGTCGTAGGACCTTGCAATATCGAGCAAAAATATTCTGCTTTCAACCCCTGCCTCCACTTCCCCCTGCCAAAATAAAATTAATCTAAGACCATACTCTTTGTTCCTCGTAGGTAGCCTGGAAAGAAAGGGTAAATGTATGAACTGAAGCCGGTCTGTTGAATGAGATAGTGATGCCTAGCACATACAAGGTGTCTGGGGTATTCTTGAGTTGAGTACAGTAGTGCTGTGACCATATTCTGGCTGATTCAATGTAGGAATCTTTAAAATCACCTCTCCTTCTCTCCTGGAGCCGCCTCCCAGTCCCTCCCAAAGCAGCTGAGGTAGTAACGTAAACGTTAAATGACCCCTGTATCACAATAATAATAACAACGCAGTATTAACGCAGATTCTTCTGCGTCAGTTTGGTAGGGATGCTCTGCCTAACTGTTAATCAGCTAAGGATGACTGGCAAAAACTTATGACTCAAGACAAATTAACCAAGTTATGGAGGTGCAATTAATGTGTGATTCCTAGTCCTGATAAAATGGCCTGGTTCCAATCCTGTTTGGCTGGAAGGTTTCAAATTTGCTCTGGTACTTCTGTTGTTTGCCAGGAAGACGATAAAGCATTTTGGTCACATGCTCAATTTGCTGAAGCTGCTAAGGTGAGCGGCACTGCTGCCCTGTCGTTCAGCGGCTCACCTACTGCAAAATTATAGTGCTACACCTAGGATTAAGTGGTGCTTGGAGTGAATCTGTAGTTGTATGAGACACGGTGCTGGACCTTCTAGGTCACACAGCATGGAGGAAAGCTCACACGTAGCTGTGGGTGCGGGGAGAATACTGACCTCATGTTAAGATGGTTCAAGCTGATTTTGAACTAAATTGCTGCAATATCAAGTTTGGCAACTTTTTAGGGCATCATTCTTCTCAGGCTGTCTAAAGGATGAAGTATGTAAGGGTAAAATATGGAAAGTCAAAACACAATTTGATAAGAAAGAGGAAGATTTCTGGGGTGCTGTAGCTGTGGTTCAAGCAAGAGTCAAGTTTAGAAGGTGGACATTTCCTAGCTCAGTTCCTGGGCAGACTTAGCCCACTACCCTTTCAATATCCACAGCACATCTATTCACATCACTTTGTTATCTCTCCCTGGGGTATACCACACTAAAAGCATTTTGCAGTATTACGCAAATTACCTCCTAATTCAGAGTAAGGGCAGAATAAATTCCAATTCTGTGAGGTCTTACACAAATATACCTGTCTGCAGCAAGGAAATGGCAGCAGGAGATACAAGCAATGCCATTGTTTCTCTAGGCATCGTTATCACTGACAATTGTATTATGCTAGCGAATAAATCACTTCTACAGTTAATAAAATTTAGGATGTAACTCTTTAACTCTTTGCTATATGATTCCAAGAATGAAATGGGTCAGCAAATGTGGTGTGACACTATCTGTTGCCCTTTATTCTTTATGTAGAAATTGGATTGATCAATGTATCTTTCTAAATAAATTAATGCAGATGAGCAGGTGAATGTAAATTAGGCTTTTCCTAAGATGTGGGCAATAGGTGGGTATTGACTATTTAGAAGCTCTGAACAGATATTATGGATATTCTGGAAATATTAGCTGTTTATAACCTTTTAAAATTCTTTCTAATCTATTGAATTTATAGTCCTTGGACTTAACAGTCGTCTAAAGAGAAGGAAGCTCTTCACCTTTTTCCTTTTCACCTATTCATACAAGCCAGGCATGCTCTTCCCACTGTCACAGCATGCAAACAGATCATTCCTTTTGTGCTACATCGTCTCTTTGCTGACTGAAGTTTTCACCCAATTTTGACCTTACACCATTGTGGCTAGAACTCCATATCTTTGTTTAGCATCACTTTTGCTGACGGCAGACACCCAATGGAAATGTTTCTCTTCATTCTGTAATTTTTCTGCCCTCGATGATCTCTATCTATGGAGGAAATTGGACTTTTATTTCTGTGTTTCTGTGGGAGCTGAGGTGAAGACTGGTTTCAGCAAATCATCCTAACAGCTTATTATTTTTATTCCTCCTACATGATCTCTCTTCTTATATAACTTTATAAAGGATGCATTTCAAACCAGCGCAGTCAGTGTTCCCAACAGAGCCACTTTTCTCCCTCGCCTTGACATGATCGAGGTGGGGTTGAGCCCACCAAGGGCTTCACTGGCCCCACAGGGCCCACCATCACAAACACGAAGCGGGTGGGGAAGAGGACAAGTGGCTGGGAAGGAAAGCGGGTGGGACCAGAGGTAGAAGCATGGCAGCACCATCCTGTTCACCAGCAGTGGAGCTTAAATTAGCCATGAGACCACAGGATTAGAGCCAAGATACCGTTACGAGTATTGACGTTCAACGAATCATCTCATTTTTTTATTTCCCCTTTCCTCAAAATGTTCAAAATTACAGGACACCGCATAAACTGCTTCGAATATTTCCTCTTTTTCTTTTCTACATTTCCAAAAGGTCTTTGATATTGTTCCCATGAAGCTGTGAATATGCTCACAGATACTTGATAATACAGATATTGACCCTCATGCCTCTGCCTTGGCACTATTATTACTTTACCATTCTGAGTTGACCTCAACAAGGGCCAACTGCAAGTACAGCCCCAAGGAATAACATAGAGGTGAGAAATGATAAGACAAGCTGTAAAATAGATGGATGTGCCCAGTGGCGATATCACCAATCGCTTCAGCTTCTCAACCTTGGCGTTTGCAAAGACTCCATCCAAAACACTTGGAGTATTTGTAGCCTTGGAATTCACTGGTATCTTTACTGCATGTGGGTTTTTAGGCATAAAAATGTAGACTGATCAAAACCAGTGTGTTTTTCTCTCTGCAGCATTCTCAGTTCCAAGCTGGCAGGACTATTTGTCATGCGTTGGCAATGTCTACCCTCGTTGTTTTCAGAACATGAATCTACAGTCGGTAAGGTTTCCTCTCTCTGTTAAACATATGTCTCATCTCAAAGTTGCTTCAATAGAGTCCTCTCACCTCTATTGAATTCTGCACTGCGCTTCTGAAAGAGCAATGCCTTCATTTCTTCCCCTCTACCTGGATTTAGCTTTCGCGTCTGTGTCATGCAGCCAAAGGCAGAACTGGAGCTCAGATCTGATATTTGCATTAGACACGGACCCAGACTTAGTATGTGCAAAAGGGTCCATTTCATTGAAGCATACACCTTCTTAGGAAGAAAGTAATCAATTTATATTTTACGTGGAAAATTCTGTCAGTTGATAAGCTGTTAATGAAATTCCAAGCCAGCAAATACAGCCACCAAATAAACCTTCAGAAAGTGGCAGTTTATTTTAAGAATCAGAAATAGTGTATTGCTCAGAGGAAGATGGATTAGATAATCTCATCAGAAAAAAACATAGGAACCTGCCTAAAGAATCAGTAGCAAGAATGGAATTTTTAACCCTATTTTCAATTAATCATGTGAAGCTTGCAGGAAAAAAAATTACATTTTAGCTCCCCTTGAGCTGGGCTTCATTCATAAAAGATCTTTCAAAGAATGACTAAGAAAGAAAAGAAAGTTGAAAATGAAACCAGCCAGTTGATCAGGATCAATTCATACATCGTGTGTCAGGATGCTAAGAGTGTCCTGAAATGAAGCAACGAGAACTAATGTTGACAAACCAACATGCTAAACATGTCTATATTGCAAAGCTATATAATGACAAAATAAAAGATCACTTAAATTGTCTTGGGTAATCAAGTATCAGGAATAAAAGAGCTAGGTCAATGGTCAGCTTGAATAATCAAGGTGGTTTTCCCATTCAAAGGCAATGTCCTCCAGAAAAAAGTTCACGCTTTAAGAGTTCCCTCCCATGTTTAAAACAGTTTTGGTTAACGGAGGATTTTGCAATTCATGAGTAAAGCATTTTGAATAACTTCATAAAAAATGAGTAAAGCTTCTTTTGCAATAACTTGAAAATGCCAGGACTACCAGTGCTTTTCAAGGGGCAAATTGACTCGATAAAGCCTGGACTTCTTTATTCTCCTGCCAGGAGCTGTTATTAAAGGCCTTCAGTAGAGATAACAGCATCAGCCACTGATACTAGATGTACTGAAGCAGTGATGGTATCTTGTAGATTATCACTGCTGTGTTAAACACGATAGCTGATAGATATGAATGACACACTTTCCGGCAGTATCTTTCGTTAGAACAACTGGGTCAAAGCAGAAAACACTGTTTAACACTGCCTTGGTGGAACGTTTATAACAAACCACTGATGTGCAGCTGTTAGCCCAATGCTGCCATGAAGAATGTGGCAGCTGTGCCAAGGTGCACTCAAACTCCGTTGTATCACCCTGGCAGCTGTTAAATTTTTTTTCCTACCTTTTCCCAAATCCTCTGCTTGCTTTCACAAAAAAAAGGGGCATAGTGTGCTCCCTGTTGCTGCCCCTGCCTGCAGTCCAAATATTTCCTTCCGCGGCACAGGAAGGAGAAGTGCATGTGGCAGCTCTTTCGAGTACATGCAGAAGATATGGGAAGGAAATGCCTCTTCATTCCCTCTTCTGTCTGGGAGAGCAATATAATAATAATAATAATAAAAAAAAAATCAGTAGAAAGTGCACAAGCCTGTATGAGAATACCCCTAGCATTTCTTCAAAACCATAGGAGAAAGCTAAACAGAGGATGGAAAGATATTGAAGAGCTGCAAAGAAACAGGGAGAGAGAAGGAATGTTTTCCTCATTACAGCAAAACTCTTGGTAAAAAGAAAGTATTTATAGGCAGTGACTGATTT
Organism: Fulmarus glacialis; assembly: GCF_000690835.1. Classification (NCBI taxonomy): domain Eukaryota; kingdom Metazoa; phylum Chordata; class Aves; order Procellariiformes; family Procellariidae; genus Fulmarus; species Fulmarus glacialis. Next base: position 28,553 of record NW_009225443.1, read on the forward strand.
TCTACCAGCAGTGGAATAAAGGCCGAAAGAACCAGCTGAAATTAAATATATTGAACAAAAATACACCAATGCTATGTTACATATCACATGACAATTCTTCCTGGTCTCTATAGTAATGTCAAAACATCCCCAAAGATCTATAACATGTTATTGCCAAAATATCCTGCTCTAAAAAAAGCAATCTGATTTATCATCCCTCACTTAAAATGTCTTCATGAATGCAGGAAATCTTTAGGGTCAGATGGATGCAGTTCACCTTGCTGGCCAGCCAGTTGTCCCTGTTCATTCCCTTGGTTCAGCTCATGTCTACAAAATACGGTTTCAGGTAGGACACTTGACCCACACCTGCAGATCTGACCCGTGCGCCTCTGTTTAGTAAAAGTCAATGCCTCTCTGGAGAGAAACTGCCAATGTTTCAATTAGAGGAAAAACCTTTCCTTCCTCTGTTAAGCAAACACCAGTGAAGAAATCCGGTGGTGACTGGGTATCAAATTATTTGTTCCTCAGCAATTTGATAGAGAAACCAAAAGCTGCTCGCTAGCTCACCTACAGAACTACACCCCTGGGACCCGGTACAGGCTGAACACTGGCAGGGACGGGGGCTGTCACCTGTGGCTACCAGGGGGCTGTCACCCATGTGGCTAACACACTACTGGAGGGAAGGCAATGGTTTTCGTTCTCCTGACCTCTCTTCAGAGCTGCTGCCTCTGTTGTGATACAGTCAGGAGGTGTCCTTGAGCAGCAAGTGCTTCCTAAAGAGAAGCTCACGAAGGGACCTCTCAGGCAGGTCCTTCACCTGCAGAATCCAGCAAGAACCAGCTCTTTCTCAGAGGGTACTCCATACTCATGCAACCACGAGGACTATTTGCATTCACCCCCAAAACCTGAAGATGATGGGCAGCTGGGACGGGCTTGCAAATACCTTGCTCCAATGCCTCCTACCGTCCCTCTCACCACTTTACCAAAAGCAGCTAGCGGGTGATGAATAGCCGATCTAAGGAAGAAGGGGCAGTCATTTAGCTCCTAGAGTTGCAGCTACCTTTGGTGGAAGATGCCCAAAGTCTGCAGTTTGTAAAGATGGGATTCCTTGTTTATAGCAAGCTGCCTGGTCATGATGTCTGCAGCAGCATCTCCTACCGCTTCTTGTGGGGTAGGAGATGGGCTCCTATGCTGATAGACAGCAACTCGTGTATCATTCATAATACATAACAAAACTAGTATTTCCTTGTGCTTCAGGTAACAGCTCTGTTAACAGATGAAGACATTTGGAAAAATTTATATTCAGCCCTGGCAGTCAGTGTCTTTTAAATAATCTGGTCTGCTTCCACTCCTTTAAATAAACTTGCATTATTCATAGATATAACACCAATCCCATGACTTAAGTGCTATCATATACTGGAATTAAATCATAACAATTCAGTTCTGGGGGCTTGTGGTTTAGTTGAGACTTGAAAGGACTTGGTAATGCTTGCCTTTGTCACCTCCCAGCAGCACCAAAATATATCTGGGCATGGAGCCACCAGAGTTAAGAAAATAGCAGCTAGCACAGAATATTGCTGTATAAGCTACTCTGAGTTGCTTATTAAGCTGTCTACCACAGAATATTTTAGATTATCTTCCATATCTTTGAAATCATCAGTGATCCAGCTCTAAGCATCTAAAACATCACCCGAAGGATGAGCATCGTGCTTGACCACTTCATTCCGCAGGCACAGCGGATCGCTTTTCAGCAAGTACAAAACTCACTGGTACAGAATCAAGCATTTCCTTGGAGACCGCTCCGCGGCTGCAGAACAGATTTGTGCAAAAACTAAGTGCCATCTGAAATTCAGTACGCTCTATCCAGAAAACAAGGTGTTCTTCGAGGTGATTTTTTTCTAATAAGAACATACATCACAGCAAAAAGTATATCTATGTAGTGCATCGCCAACAAAAAGACTGTGTGTGTTTTTAAGGAAAGAAATAACTACAAGTGACAATACAGTATTGAAGGGCTTAGGTATTGGTAATTATTATCAGTGGGAAAAAAATCCAAAGCAAAACAGAACGGGTGACACCCAAACTTTTCATGTCTGTCCTTGTTTTACTCCTCAGGACTCCTCTGTTGTGTAGGTGTAGAGAAGAGAATCTTCTTGATGCTTCTCTTGTTTATTCCGTAAATTAGATACACTGTATTTAGTACCTACATGATTCACCTTTAAATTTTTTTTACCTACCCAAGCTATGGATGTGCTCGGCAGCCGGTGAAATGGGACCCGGACCAAGCAAGCTGGTGCTTCAGGAGAGACTCCTGGGTTGTTGGAGTGCTACACAAAACCTAGCTCATGCAGAACTTCATTTTTCTACACAAAACGTAGCTCAGGGTAGTACTGGTGTGTGCAGCTGTTTGGGGAAGAATAAGAAAACATTTCTTCTATCACTAGGCCTTCCTAGTGATAATTTTGCAACAGCTTTCGCTGTTTTATTGGAACAGCGAACGTTTTGAAATAGTTTCACAGCAATAGTCAGCACACTTCTATTACACTGTTGTAATTGTGATATACTATATAATATTTTTACAGCATTCAAGAGAAGGAACTTTTTCTTTCTGAATTCATGATTGCTTTTGATGGCAAAGTGCCTCGGCATTATTTAATTTCTCAGCTTTTAAGGATGTTTCTCCCAGAGCTGCACTGCACTGCGCTTCTCCTGCATTAAAAATAAAAAATGGAAAGGGAAAAGACACAGCTTTCAGGGCTCGCTCTGACATTAGCAGAGAAGGGAGAGTTTTTGTAGGCATAACAAGTGAGATATGAATGGGGACTTTTAATTGCTCTGCTTTGTAAACCAGACTCTGATGTATGCTTAGCCTGTGTCACGGTTGGAAGATATTTTTGTGGGTATGGCAAGTTACAAGTGCAAGGAAAAAAGCAGCAAAATTTTGTTTGAAAAGCAGCTTGTGTGTTTTACTGTATTAGCTTTGGAAACATGCTTTCACGTTACCTCTTAATTACACAAAACTTAGGCATGTGATAATTGTAATTATCCTTTGTTAGCTAACAACTCACTTAACCGACTATTTCATACTTGCATTAATATTCTACTGCCTTCTTCTTATCAGCCCACTTTGTTTTAAACAGGAAACATTTCATATGGTGAGGGACAAAAATAATTCCTGAGTGTGAAGATCCTTAACGATTTGGTTGCGTGGCATGAAATGGAAAAAGCATAACATTTCCCTCAGAGTGATTTTCACAGAAAAAAAATGGTGATTTGATGAAACCTAAGTATTTGGGGCAAACACATTCATTGCAGCCAGAGCTTTCTGCGGAGTGTGAAAACATTTTCTCCTTGGGTTGCCCAACTCCCCTGCTGCTACAGGGAAAGGCTTGTGGTTGCCCTGGTTTCCTGCAAAGCCCCTGCCTGCCTTTGAATAATTTGGTTATTGAAAGCAGCCCTGTTTCCTTAGAAATCATGCAGGGCATGTTACTTTTTCCTTGTCTTGTACCATTGCAATAAATATGGATCTTTATTCCATCTTAGAAAGACTTTTTTTTAATTGTTTCTGCTGCTCTTGCCAATATAAGCAATGCATTAGGCTGAACTATACATGCAGAAGTGAGCTATCAAACAGTATATAGCATCTCTGTTAGCTGGGGACATTACTCTCTGCTCATGGCAGCATCAATAGAACTGCTTGCTCAGAGCGAGCATGTCAGGGAGCTGATGACAAATCTCTGTGGATATGCCTAGCCGCAGAATTAAGTTTCCCTTCTGAGGGATATTAAAAAAAGCACCAACAAATACAGCTATTTAAGGAGACTCCCAAATGTATGGGAGACAATCAGGTTAGGAAAATGTATAATATCCGTCAAGGTATTAAAAAATACTTTGCAAGCAACTTTAGAAATAGTTCAGGAATTTAGGTAAGAAAAGCATGCACTTTTTGTGCAAAAAAAGGCTTTGAAATTACAAAGCGTATAAGCATAGGGCTAATTTCAATCAAATCAATGCTCTCATGAAACCGAAGCCTAAAGTGAATCATGTAACTTGGCTGTGTTCATTGCTTTGCTTTTGGATGTGACACACATCAATGCAAGACACCGAAATCAAATGCTCCACTGCATTAAGAGGGTTTTCATTCTTGGAAATGCCTCTGAAATAAAATAGATATAACAGTGGAGAATGATGTCCAGCACATCAGCGATAAAATCTTGTTTCCATTAAAACCAGCAGTACTTTGATGTTAATGTCAGTAGGGTAAAGATTTCGCATTCTTTCAGCTGTGACCCCAACGAGACAAACCGGGATTCTCCTTCCTCGAAGGCGAACTATCCCCCGACTGCCCATCGTGCAAACCGATTCCCCTTTAATATCAACGTCTCACTTCATCTTAATCAGTTTTTCTCAGGAAATGCAGTGTTGACCTTTCCCACACTTTATTTAATTTTCTTTAATTCATTTTATTAATTTATTTATGAAGTAAGGTTTCCCAAAGGCTGAATTCCCTGGTGCTCACCTTGACAAGCGTGTGTATGAGTGAATGGAAACCTCTCGCTTTGTTGTACTTAGGTGCTTGGGACACCCAGGTCACTCAGTACTGTCTTTTCTTTCTTTGTGGATTTATTGGATTTATTCTGTGCGAAGGTGGTGATTCATGCATTAATAGGAAAAGCCACCACAGATAATTTACATGGTCCAATAATTGACTCTGCGTCAACTCTGTAATGCAAAGGGCCCAAGGTTTCGTTATCAATTTTGAATGCATAATACTTCTTTTTTTTTTTTTAATTGTTGCTGTAAAAGCAAAGGATGCTGAGTGAGGGATGAATTTTCTTGGGTTATAACACTGCTGCCTTGGGCCACTTTCAAACCCACAGTTGGATCACTCTGCTGCTGCGGTTTCCATACTGGCTTTAACGAAAAAGAAGGAAATAACAAGTTGGGCAGAAATTACAGATACCCTCGTGAGAAGAGTAGGAAAAACACACATGAGATTCAAGATCAGGTTTAGTGGATATTTTAGCTTTAGAGAGTCAGAAGAAGACAGACTCGACAATAGCTAAGCATTGTTGAAAAGATCAGCCTTGTAGATAGTATTAGAAGTTATCCCAGTATTCTAAACAAGCCCCTCCGTCTGTAACCATTTTATAATTGGCTCTTTCAGAAGTATTGAGTAGAAGATTAACTAAGTTATTTTAAGTTTCGGTGATTTTTGGAATAAGGAAAATGGAGAAGTGTATTAAAGACATGGAACAGGTGTTCCAAAAAGAGCCTTTGGGGTTTCGGATACATCTATTTATGCTGGTTAGAGGGAACTTAAGGCAGAATAGAAAGCCTTATATCACATTTTTAAGATGGATGAAGCCAGTTTGACCTTTGGACAGAGTAGGAACTTCATTATTTTACAGGAAATGTGGAGGAAAAACCAGAACTTGCATGTGACTTCTCAGTAGGTCAGCAAATAAGGATTGACTTGCTTTGAAAATCACAGTCAGCTGTATTGCAGTGAATTTGCGCTCTGAAGTTACAGGCTGTGTAATGATGCTTACTTACAGGAGCGTTAGAAAACAGGGCACAAATCTCCAAGAGGTTGTTTAGAGTAACACTGTATGAATACCACGATGAGAGCTCTGATTAAAGCAGAGATGGACTTTACAGCCAAATTCCTCATATTGTGAAAGAGAAGATAAAGGCTGTGATTTGGTTTTGGTCTTGGATGTATACATGTACCAAAGCTTTTCAAGAGTGCAGGGGTATGGATAGCAGGTGAGTTTTTTTAAAAAATAGCTAAGGTCATCTTAATTACTGTAATTACATTGAAAAATGGGACGTGGAGTTTTCCTATCTTTAGCTTAAAGTCTTCGGAGAAAACAACTGGTAAAGGAGTTATCTTTACGTCCTCCCATTGACCATAGCAATGGTACAGTACAGGCCTTATTCTGCTACTACGCAGAGAAAAGCTTTCACACTTTCTGCTGCTTCTAAGCTGCTGTATCATTCTTGCTCCACTTAGTGTGTCCCGTGAACATCAGCTGGATTCAGCACTGCAAGAAGACAGCCAGGATTTCTGCCCTTACCTTTGTATCCCGCAATATGTTATTTTTTCCCCCGATGTCTTTTTTTAACGTACCTTGCTTGTTTCTTTGAGCAAACACATTCTCCATCTTAACAGCCTTTATTTCAAATGAGAGAATGCTGAAATGAGGAAGGACAAAAGCCTGTATAAGAAAGCAGACTGGTTAAATGTTATTTTTGAGAGACTACAGGGAAAAGGGCATGTAAGTGTTGCGTTCTTCTCCAGATCATTTTTAAGAGGCAATAGGCACGAATATTCAGCCAGTTGCCACCGACTGGATACACCAAAAAATGCCTGCACTGTTATGTCAGACACCAGTCATGCATGCCCACACGTCCACGCACGCTGGGTGCTCGTTTGCAGGAGCCAGCAGAAAGCCCTCCTTGCTCTCCTCCTGCTCACCTGGGCAGGTCTCACACGTTACTGGAGCATGGACCATGCCAGGGACCGTGCCTGCCACCCGCAGTGGAGGGTCACAACCTGGCTGATACTTTGCAGACCTCAGTCTGGGGTTGGTCCAGCTGCTGGAGGAGCCTCCTGAGCTCTTAGGATCTCTCCTTTGGCTTCCTGTATCAATGTCTCCCTCCTCCTCTCCCGGGTGGTTTCACACCTCTGTTATCACAAGGGAACCCAGAGGAGGATCCTTTGAGCTGGGAAGTTGAAGGCAACTAACTCAAGCTAAAACTTTCCCATCTTGCTCTTGTTTGACAAGTGGGTACAGCTTGTCTCTCACAGCTCAATAAACCTCAAGAATGTTAATTGGCAGGTTTGGGGAATTAGAAGGCTTTTATTTGTGCAGTGACAGGTGGCCATTGCACAGAAATGTGAGAAGAAACAATCCAAAAGTAGTTACTGGTTGCTAACAGACTGGTAAAAGGTTTCAAGGGAAGCAGGAAAATGTGGTGGCAGAGGACACAAGCCAAGCCAGGATGCTCTGCCAGTAGGAGAGCAAGGAGAGCAACCAACCTGTTCCTGGAGTTAGGGAAGCCGTGTGTTTAAGTGATGTTGTTTTCCTTCCTTTCCCATCCTTCTTGCAGTCACTACTTTGTGCCTGCGCTATAAATAATGCTGGGGAGTGAAAGCTGTTTTCAGTCCAAGGTACGTATCCAGGAAAGCTCACCAAATTCAGATGCGTTTCTTGAGCTGAATGGTCTTCCCACCAGAGGGCAAACATGTAAAGATGACTTTCATCTTTTGAGCTCGCAGAAAAATGGGCAGAGTTATAAATATATTAACCTTGCTTCTGGTTTCACTGACAATGTATGGATCACATATTACGGCGGGTATTATAGCGGTGATCTCACGGTCCTGCTCTTCAGTGGGCAATGTCTGTTTCCTATTGAACAGGCAAAGCCTGGGCTTTTCTAGAAGGCGTTTCCCAATGCTTTGTAGAAGGGGGAGATGTCCCCACCCATAAACCCAAGGGGGGTTATGCAGACACAGAGCACAGCTTCCGTCCTTTGATGTATCTCCACCTTAAAACATCATCTTTAAACAACCCCAGAAAAGCCTCTCCTGATTGCTGGTACACGAGAACTGTACACAATGAAGCAAACCAGAAAGCCTGTTTATTGCAGCCTCTACATAAATATATATGAGGCCGAGGTCTAAATATTTCTGAAGGTCTTTTCTACTGCTGTGTCCTGCGTGGCTCCCTTTCAGCGTGCGCCTGGTGCGAGCGTGTGTGAGTCACAAACTGATTTTAGAAATCGGAAGCCTTAGGGACTCGATACGTATTTGCTGGCCACAGGTTGTCTAGACTGAGAGAAATGAGTGTGGTCGTTTTGGCCTGGTGTTTTAAGGTTTATTTTCCAGGACATATCATTCACCTGAGAAGAATGCAGGTTAGAGTTAGCTTCTGTAGGTCTGAAACTTTGGGGTTGCCGTATTGTTTTGTTCTGCAAGAGCCACAGAGTTAGGAAGGGTCTTGCATTCACCTGCGGACCCAATTCTTCTCTTGCTTTTTCCAAGGGGTTGGTCACGTCTTGAAGTTAATTTCGGGGGAAATCAGGTCACACACACAGACACACACGTATGTATATATAAAGAACCAGCAGCTCTGTACATTTTGCGTATCCATAACTGCTCAGAATAGGGAAACCGCTGGTGTCAGTTTGAGCCAGTGCCTGCTGACAGTGCTCACCTGTGCAGAATTCAGTTACTAATGTAACTAATTAGTAACTAAGGTTACTAATAGGGGTTGGATATTCATAATTTTCATCCTGTTTTTTCATAATGCCTTGGTTTTTATCATAATGCCTTGTTTTTAATGTGCGTCCATTAATAAGGCATTTTTAATAAAGTCCACTCTGAAGCCCTAGTTTCAAAAATCAGTGGAAAATATTGGGAGAGGGAATCATTTTGATACTGGAACATGTCCGCAGTCCCCACTGAACATTCAGCCCCAGAAATGCACCGGTGGCCAGGCTGATATTTAAGGCTGTATCAGAGAAAGCTTTACCTGTGACACAGCATGGGTGCTCGGAGCAGTGAGATGGGGGGGGTAGCCCCTTATAACAGGTTAACCATTCTCTCTATGGACCATTTCCTAAGGCTTTCCAGACATCCAACAGAACCGTGCTCGCCCCTTCTCCTAATTTTTGACATAGATGCTTTTGCTGGGTATTGCTGACCCAGTGGGGAGGACACGAAGGATGTTTCTGTGGGGTGTGGGCAGTCACCATTAGGACCTGAGGTGTCAGCCTCACCTCTGCAAAGACACTGGGAACAACCAGAGGTAGCAGAGGTTTCCAACGAGAGGGGGAGGAAGGAAAATAGCTCCAATGCAGGGACAGGAAAGTGCCCGTGCTGGAAGTAATGGCACAGGAGAGAGGAGAGCGCGTGGCCAAGCAGCAAGAAGCAGAAAGTGATGCTCCTGCATGATTTGTTCTGATTTCTTCTGTCCTTTTTACTCTTTAGCTGTCTGCCTGCTTCTTCCAGCAGAGAGGAACAGAATGTGCCACGGTGAGTGATGAAAGGAGGAAAACATCTCCTTCAGGAGTAAGTGAATTCAAAGGGAGCTTTTTCCTTTGCATTGCTAATCCTGGTGGCATATACAGCTCTTGAATATACAATCCATTTTAATAAGCCTGTGGAGTACATGCGATTGCCTTTTTTAATGTGGTCAGATTTCTCAGAGCACCTTTTTAATTTATTCAGCCCATTTTCCACAATCTTTCTAAACTTATTACTTAAATAGCCATTTAAGAAGTTATTTTCCCTTTCTTACCAGCTCTTAGATAGGTGGCTCTAGTTATTCTGAATTTGCTAAGGAAGTTGCTGGAAGATCATTACAAAATGAACTTTCCAGTTAACACAAATATTCTGTGTTGGTTACTTGTATTAGTCACCAGTCAGAATTGACATCGTTTGAGCATACATTAACCTTCTCACTCCTCCTGATGGGGTATTAGGAAATTACGACGACGTATCTCAAAACAACCATAAAAGGCTTATGCCTTCTGAAGAAACATGAATTACATTACAGTAATCAGCATTTTCTGGAGAATGTTTTTTATCCATTAATGTCATTTCATGAAGTTTGAAGACTAATAAGAAGCGTTCGGAGAACAAAACACTCTCAGGAAGAAAAACTGTACCATTTTTGGAGTTCACTTATGTTATAGGCTGGTTTTGCACAGAAGGATAGAGAGTTGACCTTATTCTGAAGTCCTCCTTCTCCTAAACAAAGCATAATTACGTTTTCATTTATTAGCTTCACCTTCATCTCTTTCTAAAGCACAATTTTCTTATAAGCTATTTTCGAGAGATAAATACCATGCCCCTATAAGGCTGTGCACCTTTCCGCTGGAGCCGGTGTCCTGTTGTCTGAGAAGCTGCTTTTGTTAATTATTTAAATGTTCGACCAGAAATGGTTCTAGCATTACAATTTCCCATTAGTGGCATATTTGCAGCTTGGAACTAAACATGAAATAAACTACGTTAAGGCACAAATCCCTACAGAGCAAGGCAGGCTTCTCGGCTCGTTCACCACAGTCCCATGCACTGCATGTCTCATCGTCGGTACCTAATGAGCACCTTACGGCGAGGCCCTGGTGAACTTCTGCTTCCCAAGAGTTTCGGTGCTGGGCCCAGTCGGCGGCTCCCAGGTGTGAGGTACAGCCTGCGTGCGGGATATGTCCTACTGCAGTTTGAGACCTCTTGCAATAACCTCCTGCAGCCTATTTTCCAAATTACAGCATAAAAGAAAGATTTGAAGGAAGATGCGTTAGAGTCTGTATAAAAACATCTGAGTGCTCAGTGCCTGAATGTATTGCCTTTTATGATGTGACAGGTTTTCACAGCAGAGAAAAAAAAGGCCCCCTCCTAGAATTATTGTAATTATAGTGATACGTGCGTATGTTTCTGCATGATTTATTGTCATTAAAGGGGATGTTCAGGCTAGTCTCCAGACATTATATGCATGAAATAAAACCAAATGGTTTTGTAAAGACACAAGGACCTTTGTACCACCTTGATTTTATAGGAATATATTTTATGGCTTATTAGTTATATTTTTATGACTAATATTTAGGACTCTTCTGCAGTGTATACACTTTTTGTAAAATATTTTTTATAAAATATGGAACCTTACCAGTCCAGTTAAAAGAAATTGCTTTTGTTTTTTATATATTTTTAGGTATGATTTTCCACTATGAGTTGCAATGGCACAGAAAGTTGCAACTCCTTGTGCCCTTTTTCTTCACTTTCTTCTGGATTTTTGGAGAGAAATGCTAGAACTCCCATTCCTAACCCATAAGAAATACAATTTTCTGATGCACTCTAAGCTGTTGCTTCGCTGCCACTTCGCTATAATGCAGGCTAAACCATACTTACTAACCCCAGGGGACTTCCAATGTAAGTACTTATGACAGACAAAATGTAAAAGACAAAAGGCACATGCAGAGAGAGAAATTACTTTCTTCAGGTCACAAGGCAGATGTAGCAGCAGAGGCGGACCTAGAAATCTGTAGGGCTACATCCTCTAATCCAGTGACTTGCTTGGCTGTAATATACTGTACAGTTTTCAAGGGTTTTGCTTTTGTTTTCTACTGCCATTTCATTTCGTTACCTGCTGTCATACAAAAACAGTCTTTAGTTTTTCTCAGCATGCCGTATTTTCAATAAAAATCCAAGTGGAACATACAGCTTTCTATTAAGAAACATGGATTTTGTATATAAGCTTCAACACAGCACAGTATTTTTCCCATATGGCAGGCAATTCCTTAGTAATAAAACAGTTTTTCCAACATAGTAAGGGGTAGTAAAGATAAATATTCATGTAGCGTGACGTCCTGTGTCTCGAGAGACATCGCTAGTTTTTAAATTCGCTGTTCAAATGGACACGTGGTGTTTCATACAAGTTGCCACAGTGATACCACACCAAAACCTGAACAGGTGCGGACTGCATGCAAGTGAATTACAGCAGAAAATTATAGCAGCAACTGTGAGGGTGATGGGGTCTTTGAAACACCCTAGAAAACACTCAGATGTACTGCTGAGAGATACCAATGTTAAAAACAAGTCCCTAACCTCTTCCGAATATGAGATGCTGGGCTGGATTCGTCCTTCCTTTAGACTCTGCTGCATCCTACAGAGATGATGGTAGGAGGTAAGAGCCTGAAGGTGCTTCAGCACTTTCGCGATGCTCTACGCTGGGCTGACTCGGCTTCTGGAGGGGCTGGGGATTCCAAAAAGGTACCAGCTGGGTGAGGGCCGTCGCGCAGGCGAGGAGAGCTGGAGGGCAGCAGCCCTGCGAGCGCTGCCGTGCAGCACTGCCTCGCAAAGGGCGGTGTTAAGGGCAAAGTCCGGGAGCGCGCCAGAAGCTGAGGACCCAACCAAAACAGTTCTTTGCCAACCGGTTTGTGTCCTGGCCCCTCTACCAGTCCGCCTGCGCTGCCCACGTGCTCCAAAATGTTGCAGCTTTATTCACACTTCTGCAAAAAAACCAAGAAAATCTCAATTAAATAAGCTTTTTATAACAAATGACAGTTTTGTGGCAATTTCATTCAGTGCTGTTCAGCATAGAATTGGCATGTATTTCCATAGGCAAAAGGGAAAAACCAAGAATGTGAATTACAGCTCTCACTCAGCATGGGGATCGTGTTTTCCCTATGTTGTTGTGTAGCAAAATGAAGTCCTGGTCGTGCTATAAGCTGGGAGCACAAGTCCCTTACACAAATAACGCAAATCCTGTGAGAGACTACACTCATCTATAGTGTCACTCAGCGTAGCTAGGAAGCTCTCTGAAGATGAACTCGACTACATACCTGGTACCAAAATCTTCATAAAGTGATAGTCTGAAAAATAAGTATACTGATGTGAAGTTCCTGAGTCATCTCACCCTAATGATTTCCTGGCTGTGTTTGCCTTGCTTACAAGAGAATGGGGAAATTTCAAATGATAACAACCTGGGGTCAGTCTATTTTCCTTTTGTCCCCAAACTCTGCATTTTTTTGCTGAGAGCGCTTGTAGCAGAATAAAATTAATTAGTTTGTTAGTGCAGGTCTAGATTTTATCGTGCAGAAAGCAGCACAATCAACAATATTTAATCATCTAACTTCCAAGTCAGAGCTGGAATGAGTTCTGCAGAAACTCCTTCTTGCCATTAAAACGAGCGGTAACAGGGGAGAACCGGTGTGTACAGTCCTACCAGAAACAGCCTGTAAAAGATGCCCAATTCTAATCTACGGCGAGGTTTTTAAATATTAAATACAAAGTTAATTTGACAGTAAAGAGAGGAGCTGGTTGACCCCAAAGTGCTGTCCAGGCTGGAGAGGTTTCCTGAAGAGACGCACAGAATCTTAACGGGGAAGCAGCTCCCTTAAATGTTACACCATTTGGCCAGTAAGTCACTGATCCGCAACACTTACTTTAGTCATTTATTATGGGTGACATGGGCCTTTCCAGATAATCCCTCCTATTTGAGGCTTAATATCTCATGCATTTCAAATGGGATAAAGTTAAGACTTTGTTCATGAGATCTCAGCTTCGACAGAATGTAATTCAAAATGTTGAAAATCACTTAAGCCTGTATTTCTTACCTACAGATTTATAGAAAGTTTCTTATTGGGTCTGACTCTCCTTTTTTCTCCTAACGTGAAGCAAATACAGTTTAATTTTTAAAAAAAAAAGAAAGTTTGCATAGAACAGCAAATTTTTCTTTTCCTAAATGACACTGATTTGAATCTAAGTCAGCCTGGGCATATAATGCAGTAAAAGATGTTTTCCTGTGTTATTTATACATATATTTATGTGTATATATGGATATACAAACAAACACATACATAGTCAAACCCTGAAAGTGCCTCGTGGACAATCAAAATGTGCAATTTAAGAAGGGCAAATTGTTAATCAGAATTATAACAGAAAAATGTAAAGCGTTGGTTAACTTGCCTACAGTCTTCAAATGAGAAAGATGACGTGGCATGTGGCACTTTGGGTAGCTGATAAAAAGTCATTTAACTGGAGACAATATGCTAATTTTCAGCTTTCCTGCACTGCCAGCATCCTTACCTGTCTCTCCTACGAGCCCAGTGCTGATCAAAGCAAGTGCACGTGTGACACGTGCCCCGATCAGCGAGGTCCAAAGTGCTTCATCTCCACCTGGCCCTTGACATCTCTGTATTTGCTCTGTTAAACCTCCCGTATCAACACGCCCTGGGTGCTGTGCTGTCCCCACCGTGCATCAGGGACCCGGTCCCCACGAGCTGCACGGGCACGGCTTTCCCTCCATGGGAAGAAAGCACGTAGGTTGTCCTTTGAGGGCAGGGATGTAGATGTAGGATGGCTGCAAAGGGCTCAAGTGTTTTCTCCCACTGAGCACGTCCCGGCTCCCCAGCTGAGATCCGACTCCGGTGCCAGGAGCCGCCCGATGGCTTTTTTTCTTTTTCTTGCCTACAGTGGAATGAGCAAATGGTCCCTCGTGCTGGCCATTTGCTTTCACGTCTCTGCACATTTTCCACAAATTTCCCCTGCCCACGCTTCCTCTGTGCTCCGTGACTCACGCGCCTCCCTTGTCAAAGATCTGGAGTATCTGAGCAGCATGATGCTGTTTTTCTTTTGACTTCACAAAAATCTGTGCAGGAAGTCGTGGAGAATTACAACAAATACATCAGAAAGTGAATGCAAATCACGTTTCCAAATTGTGCTTATGCTAAAAAATACCCTAGTATCCAGTTTTAAAATGAAACCACATATTAGCTTTGGCTGTACAAAATAGGAGACATCTTAGAAAGTACAAGTTTCAATGTTTTTGCTATTCAATTTGGAAAAAACCCTCTATTTGCATCTATATTTTAAAATATTCCCACTCTGGAACAGTTTTTATGCTTTGCTTCATACCTGTGGGGGATATTTAGGGCTGTTGTGGAAGCATTATTGAAAATGAAAACATAACTTTGACTGTAAGAATCAAGATACCTTAGCCTTCAAAATTTACATGTGTTACTGGAAATTGCTAACTCAGTGCCACCTGAAATGCTTGTTTGCTAACTCAGCAAATGGGGAGTCAGTTGTACCTATTACCGAAACAATACCTACACATAGAGGTTTGCCTATTGAAAAATCACTGGAGGGCATGAGAAAAATGAGGAAGGACGTTAGGACTAATTGAAATGAACTGCCACACTGCAGTTTTATTCCCCAGCTTGAGGAAGGCTGGAGGAATGTACTTTAGAAAATTATGCAATGCAAAGAAGAGCAGTTTATTCTTGCGTATCGATGGCAATCGAATCTCTGCTTTTCCAACAAGTAGCATTGGGAGAATGGGGAAAAATCGGTCTCTCTGACCCAAACATGTAGTTTTGGAGGGTAAAGCCAGCAACTTGGGTTCCTCCCAAAACGGAGCAGAAGCTGATGGAGCTTGCTCGGGCACAGCGCTGGCTGCCGGGTCCTGGGCTGCTCCTGGTGTGAACAACTCTGGGGCCAATCCCTTGCTGTGCACAGCACACGGTAGTCGGATCCTACACTGGGCCCCAGACCTGACTGTAGGTGGCCTTGCTGGGATGGTGCGGGGACAGTTTGCCAGCAGCCCTGCCCTGCCTGAGCGCTGTGGGACGGTGCCCGGGGGGGTGAGGGCACTGCCCCATGCTGGGGTCTCCTCAGCTCCCCGCTCATCCCCCCACTCCCCGGCACCTTTATATGATTCACATCCAGACCTTCAGCTTCCTCATCCTAACTAAGGAGGGCTGTTGAGAAGTTGAGCAGTTGCGGTTTTTGATTTGTTTTGGTTTGTTTTGTTTTTTACTTGAAGAGTCAGCATCAGTGAGATTTGAACTGAGGGTGCTCTTCAACCTACTTGTCACCAGCGCCCCAGAATCATTAGAGAACAACACCCCGAAGATTAAATGTCACCTTTTGTACTGACAGATGAATTGGTACGTACTACATCCTGGTGCCAAGTAAAAGTCGGGGTATAGAGAAGACAGAGCCAGACCCTCCTTGAAGGTGCACAATGAAAGGACAACAGGCAATGGACACAAGCTGCAACGAGGACATCCCCACTGGAAACAAGAAACCTCTTCGTGAAGAGGCACAGTGCTGGATGCCCAGGATCTCCTTCCTGACCATTTTCAAAATGCAGCTGGATGGTGCTGAGCAACCTGCCCTAACCTGGCAGGCAGCCCTGCCTGGAGCAGGGAGCAGAAGATGAGACCTCCACGGCCACATCCAGCCTGATAGGCCCCCAGGACACCTAGGAGAGGATGTTTCCTTCACCCCTTGCTGAGTTCAACCTACGAGTGAAGGGTGCTCACCTCTTACAGGCTCAAGATCACAGTTGTCATGACATGAAAAAAAATAGAGCGTTTTTTATAAAACCCGCAAATCAGGCAACGGTTTCTTGTCTGATACCTCAGCATCTTTTTGTCTTTCCTCCTTCCCCAAATGGCATGTCAGGAGCTAACGCTGCCTTCAACCCAGCAGGGTGCTGGGGTTGCTGTGGCAGTGATTTAAAGCTGCAGCTGTTCCCTGCTGCTGCTGTTGATCTGCTCACGCCTTAGATGCATGGTTTCCAGCCATACTTGCTGTTCCACAACAGCTTTTAGTGCACTCAGGGGATGGTGCTGGGTGGGATAACGGGTAACAAGCTCAGCCTCCTGACACAATTTTCAATATTCTTGAAGTTCACTCGAGATTTGTTTCTATATATTCCTCTTTCCCCACTCGAGTCCTTCTTCTTCCCACCCAGCCAGTTTCTAATCACCTTGGCATCATCAGGGCTTGTGTGTCCAGTCACTTCCAAAGGCATCAAGGGACAGACGCTAGCACTGCAGCGGTCCCGTCCTGGTAGGAATGCAGGGCTAACATGTATGATCATCTCAGCTCACCACGCTGGGATTTAACCACCATCCCTTCCTGCTTTCTGGTGGTGTGTCAGCTCAGGATGAAAGCAGAAACTGAAGCTGTAGCTGCAGTGCCTTTGGTTTGAATGTGCAACCTTAATTAGAATCTCCATCAAATCACAGACCTGCCTGTGCTCAGACCATTACGATATTATCCATTCCCTACGCTTCTGCTAGTGTTCCTCATGGTATTTCAGTTTTCTCATTAAATCCAGACCAAACAGCCCCATTTTTTCCCATAAATTTTAACAGGTTAGAGGTCTGCTAGTTTCCTCACAGGCAACTCGTTTGACATGTCTGTCTTACTTTCCAATTATAAAATCCAATTTACTCTAGTATCTTAGAGCTTGTTATTAATTTCATTTTAATGCAAAGAAACTGAATGGAGCTTAAAGGATGTATATATTTTTACTCTCCAGGAACAGACCGTATCATGATTTGCCTGGCTTGGTCAGTACAAAATACAGGCTGAATTTTCTACTGCTCTGCCCCTTCTATGGCAATATCAAAGTCAGTTACTTTAAATTCAAAGATGTACTGAAGGTCGCAAACATAGTGTGTTTTTCCACAGTTCTCTATGGCAAGGCATATTACAGAGGCACAAAAATCCTTTCCGTGCACCAATTTGTATTCCCCAGGGAGTACTGCTTGCAACGCTGTGTAGACCTTTGGTCCACCCTTGCATCAGGATGGGAGAGGGTTTTTTTTTTCCCTCTGGACAGTTACTTCGGAACAGAGTACTGTCCCGAGCATGCACATTAAACTTGTATGCAGAATGGGTGGGATCAGGCTGTGTTCATCCTTGCTCATCTGGACACACTTGTAGGTGTAACCTAGGGCCACTGGACGCTGAAACACCAAGTTGCAAAGGATTGGTTATGAAATCAAATCCCGTGTATGTCTTTTTCCATTTGATCCAAAAAATAAAGTCAGGGTCAACGTTTTGTTTGTTAGCAAGATCCCCTAAAGGTTTGTACTTGAGTTCGTTATCTAGCAAAGAGGAAAACTTGTTAAATTAAATGGTGCTATTAAAGCACTAAAAGTCATTGCCAAACAGAAAGTTTATGCTCATGGTCGCTTGCCTGGTTGTGGAAGCTATAGTGCATTTAAAAAAAACCACCTGTCACATCCATGCAAAATCCAGAAATTCTGAATAAAAGGTGGATGTTTGCAGGTTTCCCCTGCTCAGACCCTGGGGAAAGTCCTGTACGTGCTGGTTGTCCGGAAATACTGAGAGTTTATAGCTCTTTCTGGAGTTAAAGGCCACAGCAGTTCCCCAGCACCTAACTATTCTCGTTGCTGATTTTCCCTGAATTCACTTTAAAAAAATGTTTTTACATTCTTTTATTACCAGATGCTCTAGTGACTACAAATACCACCTTGAAGGGACAATCTACTAAGCTGTTTTGCGCCTACAAATGGGAAGAAACTGAGAAAGAAGTTCCTACTGCCCTTTCACTGTGGCGGCAATAGTCCTACACACTACGTGCAGGATTTCTATTGATGAATTTCCTGGCCCTGTTGCAGAAGAAAGGGTTAACTCAGGAGGTGACTCAGCCTAGTCCAAGGTGGTTATGGCACTCTTTGGTTTGTGTCTGGAATTGCCGAGAATTTTTGTTTCACAGTATCTATTGCTCCCCCCCCGCCCCTTTTCGGAAGTCTTTTGACCTTTGGTTATGTATAATTCAGTGGATTGCAGCTAATTAATTATAAATGATCTAGTTGCTTAATTATAAATGAACTAGTACACAGATCAGACGAAGCTTAACTGTGGCAAAGTCATAGCTTAGAGCTTCACGCAGCTGCACCTGGGCTGCTGCCACCATCCCAGCTAACTCTCGCTTGCAATTAGCTCAGGGCTGTCCACACTTCACTGCAATCTCTAGCACAGATACACCTTCTAGTGGAAATGACTTATTTTTAGACAAGAGAGAAAGCAGCCAAGAAAGAACAAAGTCTGTATAAAAGCTTACTAAAGAGCATAATGTTGCATGTGCCGAATCGCTCCAGTGCTGAATATGAAAGGTGAGGTTTTAGCTAGTGCTCAGCATTAACCCAACGCCATTCCTACCAAATCGATAACTGGCTCAAAGGGCAAAATTTTGGTCAGTGTTGAGCGTGTTTGGAAATCCCACAAAAACGGACAGAGTCTCTAGAAATCTGAAGAGGCAGCGCAGGGAGATGGAAGGCCCGGACCCCACGAGAAAGAGAGTATTGCAGGTCTAACACATCCTGAGACTGAGCTCAGAATAAAACTGTGAGGAAAAAGGAGCTATAGGAAAAATTTAAATCCGTGCTAGGCATTTCTCTGTGAAAGGCCTTTGCTTGGAAAAAAACAGTGATAATTATCATATTATAATTTTTCCCATATTCCTATAAACGCTAAGTAGAATTCCCCTGGAGTACATTATTCAGATTAGCACTTCTCACTGCAAGGGGACACAATGTTAATTCAGTCTCTGTTCTGTCATTATAATAAATTACTAAGCCACCATCAGACAAAAACAGTTTTGTTTTGGAAAACGACAGTTTTTAGAGCAGTTGTCTCACATAATTTTAATGCCTATTTTTTAAATAGCTCTGTATTTAAATGCCACTTATTTTGAAGGCAATTGTACTGCTTAAATATTTTTTGTGAATCAGAAATATTTGCTTTAATTTTATTCAGGACAAGCGGGTGGGCTTAGTGCAGCACAATGAAGAAAATTGTCATACCTGCTAACGTTGGGAATATCATCCGCTGGCTGGCCAGGCCAGATGCATGGCGAAAGGAACAGTTTTGATGCCAGTTTTTGGTGTTTGATCCCAGCGGGGAGGTTTAATCACTTAAAAATATGTTCAAGATGTATCCTACATTTACCTTATCTTTTGTTTGCCAGCAGCTCTCAGTTTGAATGGCTCTATTTGCAATTAAGACTTGCCCTGCCTCTCAGGTACTCATGCCCAGATGTCTGAATTAAAGGGATCAGATAATTCATAGGTTGTGGGCTAGACATTCTGTAGAGCGGTCATTTTCCCAGTTAACATATCCTTTTATTTGAACTCTTTATTTGAATATTTTTGACCAGGTGTAATAGCTCCAATCCTAGAAATGAGTGCTCCACTGCTGGACAGGATGAAAGCAGGTCTGTTACTGAGCAAATGCCCTGAGAAATCCTGGGAAACCCAATAAAACCTAATGCATCTGCGTGGTGGTATTGGCTTCCGCACATGTCTCCACCCCAGCCTCTGAGGGCAAACTCTACCAATTAGAATTTGAATTAGAATTTTGCATTAGAACGTTGGTTTTTTTTTTTTTTGGTGCTTTTGCAGTGTATTCCTTCATAAAGTATTCCCCAAACATGGAGAATGACAAACAATTAATAGACGTTAATAGATGGCATGAGCATATTACGGGCATGATCAGTGTATGGTATTTTAAGCACACTAGAAGGTATTACAGATGACTATAAATTAAAATTAGAAGTCACCTGCTTTATTCTTTCACATTAAGGCTACCAGTGATTGGCTACCATTTATTAAAATATTTATTAAATATCCTTACCCTTGTAAGCTGCTGTAAATGGCCTTATAATATTAAGTAACTAAAATGCAAAATTAAAGTGATTTGAGTACACTTGTTCCTGTTACATCTTGTTATCTTCTGATCATACTTTACTTCTGTCAAGACCATTTTAAGTTTTCACTCTGCATTTACTCAGTTGCAGTTCCTCCCACCTTGATGTCACCTGAAAACTCAATCAGCCAATGCTTTTTCTACCATACAGGTTACTAGTGAAAATATCAAATAATGCCAGGCACTATGCAATCAAAATTACTTCAATTACAGATATTAAACGCTTTTAATAAAATATTGATAATTCAAGGCAGCACTTTTCTGGGTGTTACATCAGTTAATCTGTAATTTAGGATACTGTTATCAGAAATTTTCCACCATGGTGTATGAACAGATCTGCCAGTGTAACATTCTCGCTGTGCTCAGTGTGCAAGAAGCAGACGAAGTGCTTGTGCAAAGGGCGGAGTGCTGACCCTCTCTTTTAGCCCCGTCATGCCCAGTGCGTGTGAGCATTACTGTGGCTCCATCGCCTGCACCTGCGATGTAATTAGGGACTCATTATGGAGCAGTTCAGGGAAGGAGCTGAGGATGGCAAATTAATGCAAGGTCACCTGGATCCTCAGATGTAGATGACTTGCAAAGCTGCATCGCCGCAAATTCAGCTGCCACGTTGCCCCGCAGGAAAGGGCAGATAAGGTGGTAGCCTAGATCTGGAGCAGCGGTTCAGACCACCTGGACAACTTAGCAGGTGCCAAGGAAGACAGACCGGAGGAGAAGGGCACAGTCACAATCAAAAAGGGAAAACTGCTTACAAACACAGTTCATTCCCCTGCCCTCTTGGATGTAACTCCCCTGCTGAAGTTTGACCAAAGAAGGAATCGTGGGTTATGAATGATTTGGAATCACTTATGATTAATGTACAGCTTATCTTTAGTAAGTATATTTTCACATGTATGTACACATATCTATGGAATACACATACAATGTTTTTTTCTTCCCCTTTTTCAATGGTTTCCAATTCTCTTGCATACCATACTCCGGTTTGTTCTGTACCCTTCACATGATGAATTATGCCATTTTCAGAATGCAATTCATGAAATACAAACTGTTAGCAAAGCAGTAAAACAATTTTTTCTCTGCAAACATTTGCTGCTGGAATTTAAACAAAAATCCTTTGGGTTCCACTGTGCTGAGAGACTTAATATCCTGTCACACTTTTTCTTATATTTAAAAATTAATGACTTGTATTTGCAGTCGGTCTTGCATCAGAACATTCTTGCTTGCAATTAATTCCTTGTATCCTCTCTCAGTGATGCTCCTTGCCCTTGTTTCTGATGATGATCCAATTCTCAGACTCCACTGAGACTTCAAGTAATCGAGAATGAGGAGGTTCTTTCATTTTTACAAATTGATTTATTCACTCCTACTAAGCATTTGTTCCAGTTGGTATCTCCCATTCTCTGATATATATATAAAAATACAGATCTATCTATCTATATATACAGGCATATATATATATATATATGCGCTGTTAATTAAACGTTGCCATACGGGATGACCTTCACAACAAGCTGTTTGATTACTGGGATTCATTCCATTAGACTGAAATGAATCCAGACTGAGGAAAAAGGTACATACTTCACTTTGGATAGTGTTATTTTGGCAGCTTCTTTGGAAAGTCTGTTTGTTGTCCTTGCCAGTGCTGGCTTCAAAGCAACAGAAGGAAAGGACATATAAATAAGGCAAGAAAATAAAAGTCATTTGGTCAAACTGTAAAGGCATCTAGTAAATGATATGTCTTGCCTTGACTGAAGCCTAGTCATGCTGTGTAAATTATCATTTCTCAACTCCCTTAATTTATTTCCAATTTTAGCCCACTGAGCTAGATTTCCCACTGCCTTTTCTGATGTGGCAGACTTAAATACTGTTGTTCAAACTCAGGAGCGTCCTGCTTTGCCCTTACTGCAGTAACTGCACAAGATGCAAAGCTACTGACCCAAATTGTTCTTTTAAACATGCTTTATACCCGTGGGTAACTGCACTCAAGAAGATATGCCAGCATGTGCCTCATTTAAATAATGCAAATCATTCATATAGACATAGTAAATATTTGAGTTTAACTACCTTCATTAACAGGTTCCCTAGTAAAGAGGCAGTTAGAGGGTTTGTAGCAAGGCAAGAACCAGGGGGTTGAAAGGCCACTTGCAAAAAATCGTTAAGCCTTGTACCAAGGGGGAAGCAAAGATTCCTTTATACAGCATGAGGAAAAGCCATGTTTTACTGCAGGATTTAAGATGATAATTAGCAGACAATAACTTGAAAAAGAAAATACGCTACCTAGAGTCAAAATCACATGCTGAATGAAAGGCCATAAAGACATTATGTTTAAAAGCCAAGGAACTCTCTCAATACAGAGAAGGCATGTGTCTGCACTTTCTTTAGCCAGGGCTAAGCGAACTGTAGGGAATAAAATAAACCCAGCTTCCCAGAGTCAAGCTCCAGGCTGTCTACATTTCCTCGAATTATGAATCAGATTCCCAGATGCAATCTGGTGCAGTGCCAGTGCGACCAGCGGTGCCACAAATGGGGTCTTCCCTGTGTATGCATGTGTGCAAGGTCAGCCAGTTACAAACTCCCCAAGGAATATCCTTCCCCCGGAAAATAACAACCCAACAAAATGTTCTGCAGAAATAGGAGGATATCAGCAGAATTTCAGGGCAAACTGTACGTTGTCTCCATTTTTACCAGCTTGACCTCGCCTTCAGAAACCTTCAAGGTTGCATCAAGAGGCTGGAAGTCCTAAAGACCTAAAGTCTCCTCAGCGTTGTGAGCTGCCTCTTGTAAGGTGACCAGCTCTAGAGCGGTCCTGGTGACGCAGGTCCCCTCGGCAGAGAGGGGACCCCGCACTTCCCAGCTGCCCGCCCGCTGGTCTGCTCAGGGTCTCGGACTCACCAGGGCTGCAGGCTTCTCCCACCAGCTCCTCCAGTCCACGCACAAGTTTGACCTCTCATCATCACCCACAGGTTTCTTGTTTTACTCGGCAATTATCTGCACTTGGAGGAGCTCATTCCTTGCCAGCACTGGTATTTCCCAAATTAATTTATTCTCTTTTGGCAGGAAATTCTATAAGCTCATTCTGATTTCCTTTGTGGAAATTTCATTTTTCAGCTCTCTCTCTCATTCTGTAGGCTTCTTTACAGTGCGTTTGGTCTGAAAATGAGCTGGAGTTCCTTGTGCCATTGAACTGAAGTCACTTGCCACCCACAGCTTGCCTTCACTTGCCTGGTGTCCTTCCAGTTATGTCGATACTATACCTGCAGAGATGAACTGGGACTGATGATATATCCCACATGTCTTTGACCTGTGTACTATGGTCCCTTCTAACACTTGTGCTTCACCAAGTCACCTCCGGGGCACAGTCCGTGCTTTCGGGGGGAGGCTGTGGACAGAGCATTGCAGGGCAGGGGACAGGGGGTCAGGCAGACCTGGGTTGGGCTACCAGCCTTGTTGGGACGATTTTGAGGGACTGGGAACCAAGACAGTGCCGCTTGTCACACCCATAACAACTGGAGGGACAGGGTTCAAGGTAGTTTTACCCTGTCTTCATGTCCAGCCAGTTAGCGAACACACATGAAATACACACATATACACTAACTCTGTCAATATTTTTTTAGGGTGTGCTGAGGGAGGTTGAGTACTAAGCCCACAAACATGTAAATATAAATGTATAGAGTGTAATCAGCACAAACTTTAGGAAAATTGTTGTGTTTACCCTTTTTTCCTGCTTCCAAGACCAGAATTTTAAAGGACTAATTTGGCTAATAAACTTGTAAAGAAATTGGATATGCTGGAAAATTACTTTCAAAAGGTTAATCTTTAAAGAACTATTTTTGGTTCTTTGAGCACTGGTGGGAACATAAAATAGGAGGTGTTATTCACATCACCACCATTTGCTAACTCATCATTTCCTTGGCAATCTTTTAAAGTTTATCTCCAGTTCATAAAGTGATTTGAAACATCCCTGTTACCTTTCTGAAACTACCTGACCACAAGCTCTCTAAAAATAAGAATAAATATTTTTCTAAAGTTAAATTACCTTGACCTGCACAAAAATGCCCAAAAAATTACTGCAGCCTATCTTGGTAAGCAGTTATGTTCCAATCTGCATTGCTGCCTAGGCTTAGCATCTCGTGAACACTTGAGGGAGAGAAATAGAGAGACGCTATCAATTACTGGTTTAAGAATAATGGCTCTTCAGATTTCAGAATACCCTGGATCTCTAAAAGGCTGTTGATACCAGCAATGCACGTCTAAACTTTGTTGTCACGTGCCCCCTGATGCTCAAAAATTCAAGGCAAATCTTAGCATCCTCTCCCTTCAAAGACTGTTTTTTGAAATGAGTTTTCTGAAGGATATGATTTCTGTAATGGTTTGCTGCCTAGCCCGGCCCTGCAAGAGTAATTCTTTCTTGGGGAGCAGAGGCAGGCTTCGCTATCAATGGATTTGGAACAGCATGGGTCATTTCATTTCACTTTTTTTTTCCTTTCTAGCAGTATAAAAGAAGATTGAAAACCCCAACTGAACATTTCTTTAAATACTGCCATTTTCAGGGAGCTTTTGGGCTTCACTTTTGTTTTACCTGAGTGATAAAACATTGGCACATGTACAAAACATAAATATAAAAGCTTGGCCAGTACTTGTTCTGAACAGCGATGGTCAGAAAATTCTTTTGCGAGGTATTTACAAATGCAAACTCTATTTTAAAAAGAAAAAGCTGTACATGATATCTTCTTGATACATTAGAAGAGTTATTTTTTGTTTAATAAACACAGTCTCTTCCAGAGGAAAACAAATATATCTGTAACTGTCTTCTGGCATGGACTACAAATAAACTCTCTTGTCCCTTGTCACTGTCAGCTGCCATATATCCTCTCCTTCTTTATGTGGATTTTTTTTTCCCCAGGCATAAGAAATAGTCCTTTAGGGACACTCAGTTTAAAAATCTTAATTCTGATTTATGATGGGTTGTACAAACCTGATGCTGGAACAGCTACAAAGGAGTTCGCAGATAGACCTATTAGTTTCTTGGCTGCGGGTAAGTAAATGATTAGTAATAACTGGCATGAAAGGCCAGAGTCCAGCAGTTCTGCTAATTGCTTCAGAGAGGTGCTTTATCAGTAGCAGTCGTGGAAGCAGGAGTTGAAACCCCAAGAAGGGATGGGTCAGCCAAGTAGGAAACATCCAATTTCCCTTGGTGCTGCAAAGGTTTTCTTAGTCCATCGGGCTGGCAAAGTGATGCACAGAGCATGCTGCTGTGGTGCCCTTAACAGGACCCTCAGATGGAGTATAAGCATCAGATGGAGCGTGACTCGCCCTGGGAACGCTGCCGTCGGGAGAGAGCTCCTCTGCAGCCCTTAGCTGCCTGGTGATCGGGGTGGTCGGTGCCTAGTACTGAGTCCATCAAGTGAGGAAGCAGCCTGAAAGAAAATCATGTTTTTAAGTTGCCTGAAAAGCCAGTGAAATGGTGGTAATCAAAAATAGGAAGCACAGGCTCCTGGCTCGGCAATGCAGAGGACCTATTTCTGCATCTTCAGCATGGAATTAGGAACACGGGAATGGAGTTGCAGGAGGCCAGAGGTGTAAGGAATTCAGACTAGTTGCTTGTCCTTGCAGCCGAGGAGAAATTTCTCTCTGGTGTAAACTGTCAAGGGGTAAGATGCAGAGGACAGGTCTGCGGGTGAGTACAAAACAAGCAGCTGAAGGACATCCTTGCAGGGCAAAAGCATCTGGAGGATAGTGCTGGAGCAATATAGCTCTGTCCAAATGTCCCTCTCCACACTGTGCTTTCCTCTCTCGGTCAGTGTACCAGCAGTTCATGGTCCTTCTGTGCAAGGGCTAGTATTGGCTACGGAGAATGAGAAGGTCAGACTCGTAGTATATTTTTTAGGGGAGCATGCACCTGCAGCTGGGTTTGATCTTAGCAGGATAAGACAGATAATAAGGCTTTCCCTAACTTTAATACATGCTGGGAAATACAGTTGACCTTGTGGGTGCCACTGAATAGGCTTACTACATCTTGAAGCTAACTTTCTGCAATGTTTAAATATGGAAAAGCCGAGACTGAGACAGCTTCATTGCAATGCTTGCTATATTTAATCCTAAAGCCTCAGGAAAATGTCAAAGATGGCATTGGAGTAGGAAATCCTATTTGTCTCAAGAACTGTATGTGGCCTAAGCAGACACATTTTTTTCTTCTGGAGCACCAGATGCTGTGGAAAATATCATTTTAGAAGTTAGACCTTGCAGTCTGATAATACAGCATTTATATAGATTCATAAGCCTGTAAAATGGATCATTACTTGCACAAAAATCCATACCATCTTCTTGGCTTAATATAGTAGTGAAAGAAATATTTCCAAGATTTCATCGGAGGAACAGATTGGAGATCATGACAAAGAATGAGCATGTAGTGTAATTTATAGCTTGCCTGAATTAGACTTTTCATGTCTGATCTGCAGTTAAAACTGGATATAGTAGGCTTAGGTTGGCTCCGTCAGCTAATGAAGAACTTATATCAGGATAGTGGCTGTTCATTTAGCCTGGCTGTGTTCTGCAATCCAGTCTCTGCAGCTGTTTCCTGATCTTGTTGATGTGTTTGAAGAACACACATTGGGTACTCCACACTTCTGGAGGTGGCATATCTTCACACTTCCTGCGAAGACTTAGCACTATACTTTACAGAGTAGTAGAAACAAAAGCCCATAACATAAACAATCAAAATTCTCCGGGAAGAGGGATCCTATTTCAAAGCAGAGTCTCGAAGTTCAGCCCCACAAAAAGGCTCAGGGCCAGTTCTGCCGTAGCTCAAAACTAAGATCCAAAGCATGCATGCCAGATCTTGCTCTACCTTCAGCAAGTTTGTCAGGGTAAATATTTACATATTTTGAAATATGAAATAGGTATCAAAACCAAACTTCTGCCATAGTAATAGACAAAAAAAATTCAACATGCTACGTTTACTTGAAAGATTTACTTATGGATGTGGAAGTTTGTGTAGGAGACCAAGACACCCCCCCACACTATCATAAGCAGTAATAATAAGCTATTGGATGTTTGGCTTGAAGGGCAGACTAACACCATATGTGTTTATATATGTTTGTTAAACGAATGCACACTATAAAAGAGGGACCACCTAATTGTCCATTAGAAATAGTCTCCTCCTTCTTTCCCAGCTCTAATCCCCTTTTACTTCCTGGGCTATTGGAAAAGCTAAAAATAACAATAAGGGGAGGTGTAAACTTTTTTCAGGCAGCTGTTTTGTTCTTATTCAAAGTGGCTGCTGCCTCTCCTTGTCTGCGGCACTGAAATCATGAGGTGTCCTCCCCCTCGTAGTTGCTGCCAGTGGAAGATGAGGTACCCTTCGGAGATGGGTTAGATGCCATCGCTCTCAAATGGAGGTGAAGCCTTATCAATCCCCAGGGAAAGGTGGTACCCCTTAGGGGTATGTCTGGATTGGGAATGAAATGCAGCATTGTAGAGCAGGCAGATACATCTGAGCTGCTTTAACTAGAGGGCCATGGCAGCCTCATGGTGGTTACTATAAGCAGCAAGCCTTTGAGAACCCTTGAAGGATACTTTGGTTTCTAGACAACCTTGTGCCCCGTGCCGCTAGAGCTGCAGGGCTACGGGGGCCTGAAGCAGCCTGAATTGTGCCTCTGCAGGCTGCAACTGCACCTCTGGATCTGAGCGCAGTTAATGCTCGGGGTCAAGCGTGACAGGGAGACAGGGGACACGTGCGTGTGTGGGCAACAGCAACGGGCACCAGGAGGGTGCTGAGTGAAGGCAATGGCCATGGAGCTGCAAGGAGCCAAAAAAACCCAAAAGGAAACGGCAAAATCCAGACTGGAAAGATGTGTGGGGACATATGGCACGGCAGAAATACAGCGTACAACAGGAGGGTAGTGCAAGGGGAGCAAGTCAAGTATAGAGGCAGATGGGGGACAGGAGTGTGTGTATGGAAAGCATGGAGGGGGATGTGACTAGGGCAGCAGCTTCTCCCATCTCAAGGGGAGGGAGGAGCACTGGAGTGGCCCTTGCCTCGGTTTTCTCTGAAAGACCGTGCCAACAGCAGATAAAAAAACAACGTTGAATTTGCAATAAAGAAAAAAGGCAATTTAGGAATCATGAGCTGAAATGACTTAAACTCATCGGATTAGTAAAGCTGTAACGGTTGCAGTGGTCTTGTGTATGGAAAGAAAAACCCAGCTCTGAACACAGACTGTGTCTTTGAAATGGGTGCGGCAGCTCTGAACTGAGTACACTTCAACACTTGATAAGAAGTGTTGAAAGGATAAATGGCAGGGCAAGGTTTCATTTTCTAGAGATGTGAGGGGGGAAAAAACTCTTTCTCTAAGCAAGGATTAGATTGCTTCCACCTAGCATCAACCTTCAGATTCCCAATGTTAAATCAGTATTCAAAATACATTGGCATCCCTCTTGTTCCTGAAAGCGGTTGTAGAAGTGGTACTTTTAAGCTTTCCAATTGTAAAAATAATTTTCTGTTGTATCAGTGCAGGGGGAGGATGTGTGTAAAGAAGCTAAATTAAAGGGTTCACTAAGATGAGATATTTCACTTAAAAATTTTACATTTCAAAGAGTTTTTTTCAAAACTCTGTTACCATCACATTGCATAACTTGTTTTATTGTTGACCCATTACTCTGAAAGGGGAAAGCTACTATTCTTATTTTGGGTGTAGGCTACACCTGTTTTTCTGCACTGTTAAATCCACACCCTTCAGGTTCTCTAGAAACCCTTAGGGCTTCTGGATGCCCATGCAACCAGGAATTAAATATTTTCCACTTCTATCTGAAACTCATTTAAAATGCTGTCATATAAATTTACATCACAGATTAATACCATAATTATAATCTGGAAACAAAGCCACATATGCTAACCTAGCAAATGTCCTTGTGCTATCGCAATATCGCTTGTTCACAAGTGGCTTTCCTGGTCTCTCTTTTGTTAGGATATTGTCACGTGGACACATTGGCACAGTTCCAGAAAAAAGAGATGCTTTTTCTATAGCAAAAGTGTGAAATACAAGAGCACTGAGGGTGTTGCATGCAAGCCTTTATCTTCACTCTATACATATACTTGCCCATAGAGAGAGCACTTTGTTACAATGGTGACTCTTGCAAAATTTTTTTTGTTAACCTAACTGTAACTTTCTTTAACAGAGTATTCAGAAATTATTTCTGCAGTTGTGCATTGCAGACCATGCAGAAACAGTTAAGCGCAAAATGTAATGAGCACAAAGGTACAGTGGAGGGAACATTTGTGCCTGTTCTCACCAGACAATATTCGCTTATGTGCATCTCTATAGGTGTCTCTCAGATGCAGAGACTGGAACGACATCAGCCCTAACCAGAATAAGAAATGGGAATTGCTCACCCAAACTTGTATGTTAGCCTCCTCGTTCCTGTTTTCCCTGTGCTTTGAACACAATAAACCCTGGAGGCAGCATGGGATCCATGCTCAGGACAAAATGTCTTCATAACTGCACTGCTGTTAAAGAGATTCCGTTAGCATCTGCCACTGGAGACCGAAGGTTAGCAAGAAGCATGGAGAACAAGAAGTTAATAGTGCCTTGCAGTTGCCATACAAGCATTGCCTGTCTGTTACTGAAATAACAGCTGATGGGCAGCCAACGCCTTTCAGAGGCCCAAGTGCTTATAAGACAGAGTCGCAAATAATCTGGCAAAATACTGGTAACTGCTGTGGTGCTATGAAAATAAACCTACTAACTGGGAAAGGTTTGTCTGGGTGTGAAAATTGTGTCAAAAAAGCAAATTGAAGTGTCTGTCAGGTAAGGGGATGATTTATGTCTGGTGTATGATGGGAAGAAATATAGATATGGAAAACTTGTCCGCCAGGATTCAGTTTGCTGGGGATCTAGTCAGCAAAAACTCTTCCAATACAAGGGAAATCTGATAAGACAAGCCAGAGATAAGATAAATTGCTATGACGTCAGAGAAAGAATATCATCAATGTCTGGGATTGCTGGAGTGCTCGTCATTGAAAGATTAAACATGATATTAGAGCAAGGATGTCAGAAGAAACAAAAAGAAATTCAGCGTAAAGAGCCATGGATCCTGTTCTCTCACAACTTTAAGATTACCAGC
Organism: Fulmarus glacialis; assembly: GCF_000690835.1. Classification (NCBI taxonomy): domain Eukaryota; kingdom Metazoa; phylum Chordata; class Aves; order Procellariiformes; family Procellariidae; genus Fulmarus; species Fulmarus glacialis. The sequence goes on from NW_009225443.1 coordinate 58,692, forward strand.
ATTGCAAATTTAATTTTTCTGACCAACAGATCCTATTTCTTACCATGCTCATTAAAGACTCTCTTCCCCTGCTTCTGTGAAGAATGCAGCAAATCGGTTGGTGACCCTTCCACACTGCTGCTGCTGGTGTGTGGCGTTTCCATGTTGCAGGCCAACAGGGAGACATCTGCTAGGGAAACAAGATGTTTTCATGTGAAATTTTATTTTAAAATCTGGTTTTTGAGCAAATCTCGGGTTCACAGTCTGCACCAATGAAGGGAAAAAATATCTTTTGTAAGACTTTCAAAAAGCTCTGTCTAGTTGATAGTGTGGCAGCTATTGCTTAACAATGCAGGTCTTCACATCAGTACCATCAACAAGCCACAGAAATTCCCTTTGAGTAGAGTTGAGATCAGCATTTGCATTCATGTGTTGACCCTAGTATTCCAACTTTCTGGAAGCTAACATACTTTTGTGGCCATGGCTCCCTGGGAAAATTAACTTCTACTAAAATAATGAAACTGTCTACCCAGGGGAGGGAGCAAAAGTGCAGGGTACAGAACTGCCCTGGGAAATAAATTTGGATTATGGCATTATTTTACAATATACCAAAGTGACCCCAGTTCTTACCGTGCTCAAACCTCCTTTGAATTAGCTTTTCCTTAAAAATGCATCCTGATATACAGCCTTATACACAGATATAACTCTTTATAAAGTGCTTAAGTAGTTTCTTCCCTATAGGTTGGGGGAAGTGGGATAGGAGAGTCTCAGTGACTTGACTATCTTTAGCTACTTAAAGCGGCCTAATCTTACAAGTCCGAGGCCACAGAGAAGCTCTTAATGGCTGTATAGTTTCACGTGGTCTTATTATACAAAGATAAATTGCTTTGCTCCTATCCTAAATTGCCCGTTCTACAGAGCCTTGCCTGTAAATTAATAACAAATGTAAGAGAATCGGTAGAATTGTATTTCTGCAAGAGAAATTGATCTGTTAACATTTAAATTCTTTGCCACAGGCTTTAGTAAATCTCTTAGTTGAAGGTAAGATTAACTTCTTCCCTATGGTTCCAACATCTTAGCTTGTACTGTTTTTAAAGATGCATGAAGGATAGATATCCTTGCCTTTCAGCTTTTTTATCAGATCACTTTCATTTGGCCAGATGCTATCATGGCCATAAATTTCAAAGCTAAAAATAGACTTGACTTTTTTTCCCCTTATCCCTTAATTCTCTCAAATAGATAATGATTCAGTCCTACCTTGTGACCTTTCAAGTATAGCTCACTGCACGTTAAGTGAACAAACTGATTTGGAGAGCAGAAGTCTTATACTTTAAGGTTTTTAAAAAAGGAGTTAGAATTTCCTATCTTTTATTTAAAGCTCTTACCTATCTTTTTAGGTAAGAGCAAGGTGACTTTATTCCTTTACTGCAGGACATACACGTGCCAACTCTGGAGCCTAAAAGCCTGATTCTGGTTTTTCACTTCAAATAATTCTATCACAAAATCTTTATGTTTTACAAGACTGCTTCATAATATGTAAAGCCATTAAAACATTAGACCCTGCTTTCACTTGTACTACCATAAATCTTGAGCAATTGATTAGGGAAAACTGACACCAGATTTGTGCCATCATAGCAAAGAGCAAAGAACGGTCATCAGCTCTTGTCTATATGACTGCAATATTAATTGCTACAAAGGGACTCTGTTAGCATCTTGGTTTAAAATGAATGTTATGACAGGAATGGCTTTTTTGAAAGAATAAACTGTAGCAGAATATTTCTGTTTAAATGTTTAAGATGAAATCCAATAGCACAGCACCAAAACTTGAAAGATCAAGCAAGACACATTAATTCATCAGGAGTACAATCTTTGTGGAGGATGCCCCTCGACACCAGATTTTCTGCCAGTTTCTCTAGCATGTCCTTGTGGGGTAATTCCCAAAACATCTCGGCAGCCTCAGACAGCCGGTATTCCACACCGCTGACACGATGCAGATATCCAGAAGGTGCTTTTAGGAAGCTAGGGAATTCAAGACTGTAACTCTGTTTCACTGTTCTATTTTCCCTTTATGTGCAAGAAGGAAAAATTTGGTTCTGGTCAAAGGCTTAGCAAAAACGCTACGCTAGATGAAATGGGAGCACATGGAAGGTTTGCACTGATGGAAAGAATCACGCTCTGAATTTGCTTCTTGGCAGTGCAAAAGGTATCACAATAGCAGTGTAAGCACGATGCAATTGATGACTGCTTTGACTGTGGTCTAAATCATTTTATTCAGGGATGTCAGCAAGGAAAGAAGTGCGCTGGGTGTATTTTGCTGATTGTTTTATGTGTGTGCACTCTTTCTGGTGATACTGGTTGTGCAAAAGTAGAGAGTTTGATCCTTCTCTGTAATTAACTCTAGCACTGATAGCACTGCCCTGTGGTTTATCTGCGGTGCCTAGGCTGGGCAGGACATCCAAAATGGCAAAACTCTTGATTGCAGCATGGGTTGCCCGTTTCTTTCCTACCTTCCCTGGACTTTGAACTAACCCACTGTTAATAGAAGGGCAACTCTGTTCCTATAACTTCATAGGAGTTTTATGAAGGTATATTGACTCTTTATAAAGCATTGGATACAATTACGATAAATATTATGAGGAGACAAAGAGGAAATTATTCATCTGAAAATCAGACACCGAGTACGAACAAAATACTGCCATTAAACTCAGCACTGAATAAAGCCGGGTCTGTGGGTGGGGAGGGACGTAGAAGGAATGAGTTTGTGAGAGGAGGCGGCTGTGGCAGTGAGGATGCACACAGAGGAACTGCACTGAACTCAGTGCATTGAACTCTGATCTTACCTTACTTCTGTGATAGGGTTTTGCTGTTTAAAATGTATCTTCCCCCACTCGTGCCCATGAATCAAGGAAGAATAAAGCCAAAGAAAACATAAAAACTAGTTTCTATCACGAAGGATGCTTGATGTTTTCAGGATATGCCACCAAGAGGTGTTGGATTGGAACAAACAGCTTGAACAGATGATTTGTACACCATTTATTACATCTGGCAAATGTACGAGCAGTTAGTAACGGTCTTCTGGGGGAGCTGTCAGTCATTCCCAGCAGGCAGCACTGCTAATCTCCATAATTACACATGCCATCATAATGTAATGCACACTCAAATAATTTTTACGTCTTCTATTTTCTGTATCATCCACCTCCTTTGCCTTTAAACTCTTTATGGCAAGGAGCATCTCAGTATTTGTAGTTTGCTACAGCACATGCACACTTCTTGCTTTGCTTTTGATGGTTAATGAATCGACTTTGCTTTTTAAATGGTGAAAGTTATAACTAAAACATGACATCAAAACAAGAAGAGTGTCTGGAAATTCTGGGTCAGTTCACTGATACGCACAATTCAGAGAAATCAGTGAAGTCTTCCCAGCATTGGTTTTATTTAGTTGAGTATCAGTCGATACGGTAAATGTAGGCTTGCTAAAACTCTTCTGTTCTCCATCTCTTAGCAAAACTTGAAAAGCATCTCTTTCTGAATACACGCTAATCTCAGTGAATTCACAATGTTTTGTGTGTGGTAGAAACCACCTCAAAATAACGTCTAAGCAACTCAGAAATGAACAGTCTTGGCAACACCTGTAGGGAAGATCAGTAACCTTTCCCTTTTAAGTATGGAACAGTCTGTCTTCTTTACCACATCACACAGAAAGTCTGTTACAAAACAAGATCATGAACCCGCATTGCAAAACTGTTTGTTCTCAGAAGAAGAGTTCAGCAAATGCCAAATTCATAAGCAAAGCTAAAAAAATAAACAAAGGAGCCCAATTCTGTTACCATCCCTGGTGGGACCTGGGACTGTATATATCCATTTGATTTTGGCCCTAAAATTAAACTACCGGCTTTTTCGGTGTATTGTTTGCTGGTTAGTGTATTGCAGTTGTGGGATAACTATGATGTGTGCACTGGATGAAAATAACTCCTTTGCGCGACAGCTGCATTTGTCTTCGTTGCCTGCCTCGCATGTCTCCACCTTTTAGCTGCATGAGAGTTATAGTTGATGATGTAACTGCTACAGTATGGAAAAATATAGTTATGAGAGCCACTTCTAACAGGTTGGATATAGCTGTGTCCCATTTACTGAGGAATGCAGTCAAGCAAAGAAAGAAAGAAACCAAACAAAAAATATTTGAAATATCATGTGCGTCTTTTCAGAGCTCTGTGTTTCATATGTTAGTGCCATTTTCCTTGAAGTGACATACATATTTCTCAACTTGGCCCAAAGGAATTTAGGAAATCCTCAGTAAAAGTGAAAAAGTAAGAGCTTCTTCAGAGGCAGGCGTAAATAGTTCATTCTCCCAGTTGGCTCCTTTCCATCTCACCAGTATCACAGGGTGCTGTCAAAGATGACTCTTGCTTTGAGAAGCAGTCCCTAGGCAATGTGTAGAGAAAACTGTATCACTGAAGGATTTCTCTTTGGAGCAATCCACCAACAAACTAAATGAAAAAGATGCCGACTTCTTCATCCTGCATCTTTGTTCTGTATTACTCCTTTTCCCTTACTTCTGTAGGCAGCCACCCACCCTCACTACTGCTTAATCTGTTTTTTCAAGGGACAGAGATCCGTGCTGGGGAGCAACCGTCAAACTCTAATGGTGGCTCAAGGTATTATCAATGGCATCTCACATATCTCATTTAAAGAAAAGGACATGCATTCCAGGAATGTAAACTTATGTTATCTATTTAGAAGAATGTTCAGATTACAAAACCTCAAAGTCAGGAAGTGTTGCAATCAGTGCTGTCCAGGCAAGTAGCATTTTTTTAATTCAGGTATAAACTCTTGAAAACTTTTTTTTTCCCCCCAGACAATTTATCTTAATTACAGATCTCTGTCCCAGTAGCTTGTCTTGCAGCAAAATTGAATTGAAAATCCATGCAGAGAAGACTTCCAGTTCAAATCCTGTTTATTTTTATTTGTTGTTTTACATCTCCTTTTTTAGGCCTCAATTCCTTTTCCTTGAGCCATGCACTTCCGTAATGTGTTGTTTTACATTTTAGAGTTGGATAAAGTGAGACTTAGTCACCCTCTCCCCAGAGCACAGCTAACTGGACCTCGTGGGAGGAGGCTCGGGAGAAGAAGTTTAAGAGATTTCCCCAAGCCACGATGCCTGTAGGATGTCAGGGCAGAACTTTTGCTCAAGAGGTAATTAAAGCGGATGAAATGGCCCCCTGGAACGGGGATTAGCTCACCGTAAAGAGGAGGGGGGCTGGAAAATAAGGGAAAAGATACACACAGCATTTCTGACTCCTACAGGCAATTAGATGAGTGGGTACTACAGGAGCACCCCTCTTTCTTGCACTGAAATCTTCTGTCCAAGAGAAATTGTTGGTGAAGGGATGCATTTAGCACTGCTGCTACAGGAGAAGATAACTCGGCCGACAGACATCCATTTCTAACACAGAAAGCACGAGCCAGGGCAGGATGTCTCCCTGCCAGCCTTCATGCTGGAGATCCTCCACTAAAGGCCAGAGAGCTGCAACAAAAAAGTGCCCCAAGCTCAGCGTTTCTGGAATCGAAGCCATCGCTCATTATGCACTGTGCACCTAGGCTACCGCTTTTGACCTCCAAATTGTTACAGGAGATGAGTTAGCATGCTTCCATCAGAGTAGGATGCTTCCAGGATTAGCCTCATTATAAGAGACCTTTTAAGTCTTATTATTGATTAATTACACTGCTTTGTTGCTGGCACTCTTCAAGCCAATGGAGTTACTGGCTAGATGACCCATCCTCAAGATGAAAAGAAAAATTGGAGCAAATTTGCATGTGGGAGAGTTCAAGGACCAGTTTTTGAAAGGAGATAAATGCCTCTTAATTTTATTGACTGTCACAGGAATACAGAAAATTTTCTGCATTCCTTGGGACCTGGCCCTACATAGTCAAGTGTTTGGATAGAATTAAGTTGCATTTACAAAACTTCTATTACCGTCAGCTGAAATAAGCTGAAATAAGCACTACTGGCAGTCAGAGACCTTTCAGAAAGATAGCAACTTACTTTTTATTTGACATGAAGACAGAGTTCTTAACTAAGTTGTCTGTACTCAGTGCTTTTGTTACTTGTTGCTGAAAATATACTCTTTACTGTTCTGGAAAATGGTTGTAAAAATGACCCTTTTTTTCTATAAACTTTCCTACTCAAGTATTTATAAAATACCATTGCATTACAATATTTACACAGCAATAGTGAAATGAAATAAATCATAAAATCATAGAATCATAGAA
>NW_009225444.1:0-10282 GCF_000690835.1 Fulmarus glacialis
GCGCTGCCTGCGCTGCCTGCGGGCAGCTCTTACGTCAGCAGATGTGCCCTGAAGGGAAGGGGGGAGCAGCAGTGACGCCGTGCGCGGAGATACGCGGCGGGACTGGGACAGGGATGGTTTCTTCTTCCTCACCTCGAACGCCTCTGGGCTGCGGAAGGTGGATCTACAGCGCGAAGGGGAAATGGCTGTTCAGGGAATGGGGGAAGGAAAGGCCCGTGGGTAACCGTTACTCAGTCGATCTTAGTTTAGTTACTCAGTTGAGCTTAGTTTAGTAACTCGTAATCGTAACATGTCACAAATGACACAGGGCATTGCTTCATGAACAGCTTGGCTTGTGCTCCCACCCCAGACTGAACGGGGTTTGGTGTCCTAAATGTACATATTTGGCAAGGAAGGAGAGCTCACCTCCTGCCATACTTTCACAGAGGCATGAAAATAAGGATCCTATTTGCTTTTAGGGTTTAAAAGGTTTTTCAAAGCGAGTCCCAGGAGGGCTGTGATGACTCCATCCCCAAGCATGGCTCCACACCTGGACCCTGAGCCTGCATCCTCGGGCTGGGGGCTGTCACCACGTGCTTCCTATCGTACCCGATGGGCATTTCCAGGCAAACTCTGCCTCACTTGGAAAGTTCCTGCCTGCCTGGAGGTTATTATTTGCGACAGTGCTGGCTGCTGCAGAGCGCTGGATGTGAAAGGCAATGCCCTGGGGAGCATCTTTCCTCCGGTCCAGACAGCTGCTTTCTGCGCCGGGCTACACCCAGACATTACCACATCTCCTACACACCGAGGGAGCAACCTAGGGAGATGCCTGGCCATACCTGCATGGAAAGGCCCCATTCCTCCTCTGTTTATGTGTCTTAGGAATGCAGCAGGCAGAGCTGCTCTTAGGCAACAGCTCATATAGCGACAGCATTCACGGGGCAGTTCTGACTCCCTCGCATATGCCTGCATCCCTCTGCTCCCACTTTAGCAGGTCATCTGCAGCTTGCTGCTTGTAGCAGACAGGATACAGGGGTACGATAAGCCTCTGAGCTCATCCCTCGCTTGCCCAATAAAGAACAAGAAAAAAAAATTATTTGCTGTTTAAACAGACAAAATTCACTAGATCTGCAGGATTAGAGAAATTCTGGATTTTTATCAAAATCTTTTGATGTCTGGCCAAATGAACACAGTCATGTTGGAGCAAATCTGAAGATTTAGAGAAAATAGACTGACATTTTTAGCATCCTTTGCAATTACATTTCTGATTTTTGAAAAATGCTGACCACTTTACTCAAATTTTTAAAAAAAGCACAAAGAATAATTACGTATGAAAAAATAAGTTTCCTGGAATACTTTGAATCACTGTGGAAGATGAGTTTCTAGTTTCAAGAGCTTTGGAAGAGACAAATTCCTTTGCTCCTCACAGCAGCGGGCACAGCTCATGGCTGGGGAGCTGCAGTTGGAGCAGGATTTGTCCTTCAGGGCAGCCGGCAGCATGGCTGAGCTCCACAGCCTGGGCTGCATGGAGCTGCATGCCTCAACAGCAGATCCACAACCAATTAATAATTATTTCTCCATTAGTCTATGATGGCTATAGTAATATTTTCATTGTATATTTTTGCCCTTTTGCAGGCAGCATAGCAGACATCGTATGAATCAGAGGGAGGTGAACAGCAGGGAATAGCATGTTTCGATGCAAACTGTTAGAGAAAGGATGGTGTTGTCCAGTGTCTCTGCATGTTTATCTGCTCCTGCCCCTGCCCCAGCTTCTTTCATGGTCGTTATTTCTGCACATTATCTCCTTGTGCCATTTGTCAGCAGGGAAGGACGCTGGGTTTCCCTGCTGGGTGGGACCAGGCATGCGTGTGTTCTCCTGCGATCCCCTTCCCTGAATGCATCAGCTTCTCATGGCAGTCCTCGGGGCACATATCTTATGAAATAGTACAAAAATAGTCAGCACACAACTCAAATAACACACTGCTTTTTCTTCAGAAGTACTCAAGACCTGGACTGGTTTGGGAGGAAAAGATCCTCCTGTGAACCATCTCCCTTCCCAAAAACTGCTCCTTTGAATGACTTCCTGAAATATCCACACGGCTCCAGGAAGAGCTCCAGAAATCCGAATTAGAGAGGCTTTGCTCCGCAGTCAAGACTTCAAACATTGCCGTTTAGCAGCCCTCTGAAATACAGTATTTTAGTGTCTCTTTGCACAATAGCAGTAATACGAAGAAATCTCACAAGCACAGCTGGTCTAAATAACTATGTGTATGAAATATAAACAGACTTCTTGGGCCTGGTACACATGTCCTGCTGCTCTGGATGATTTCTAAACACAGAACACAGTGAGCATCAATTGACAACTCATAATGTATTGAAAAAGGATGCTGGGCTATTTCTGTATCCTGACAGTGTGCAGTGTCTGGAGAAAATGGGAAGGAATAGTTTTAGTTTTGAGCTTAGCTTTAGTGAAAGGATTCAGACAGCTAAGTACATTTAAAAATACCTTGGCCTGTAGTTTCTTTTCTTTTTCTGGAATACCTATTTAGTAGCAACTTAACCATGTATTAATGCAAACATACAAACAACTCAAGCCCAGAAGTGCGTAGTGAATTCTGTCTTAAGAGGGAGAAAAAAGAGGCAATATATAGCTCTGAATTTGCGAGAGAGTTATCTCTCTGCTGTCTTTTCGCCCCTCCATGGACCCACTTTCTTGTGCAATGGCTGTAGATGGCTGAAGAACTGGCAGACCATTGTGGTGCGGCGAGCTGCACACCTTGGGCTGTGCGTGCTCCAGGCCTTGGACTTCTGCATGACCCATATGCGTAACCCAAAAAAATTAGAGCATTGTACCCAGGGGATCAGCCCTGAGCCGTTTCTGACAGGAGTTAATATATGGCACGAGATCTGCTGAAGGACAGAGGATAACAGGCTCATTTGTCAGCCTGTCCAAAGCAGTTGTCTTCTGGATATATTTCATCATCTTAAATATTTTGCAAGCTGCTGTCTCATGCAACTGTACTAAATTTTTGCAGACACCACCACGGTGGCTTTACTCTGCGTAAAGAGGCCACATTTCGCTTCATTGCTGTCACACTATAAGCCTGGCACTGCTGCACGTGCTGAAATCCTGGGGAGGGACTCTGTGCCTTGCCTTGATGATACTGTGGACACCAAAGCCAAAAACTATATGTGGCCAGTTATAGAGATGAGCTAAGTGAAGGGTTTAGTTCATTTCTTTCTTTTTTGGAACAGAGAGAGAAATACATATATTATAACCATATATATTATAACCATATATATTAGTGAATATTTTTTGTGGTTTACTTCTCTCTCCTCCAAAAATGGTTCTTTGCCAGTTCAGACGATCATTATTTGATTCTTAAAAACATGACAGCAGGCAGAGACATGTTCAATGTGCATAAAAGTAGTAATTTTGATCTATATAATATGCACAAAAATTCTAAGGATTTTGTCCACATAAGTAAAAGCAATACTAGATATCCATCAATCTACTGAAATCACTAGATCTACTGATACATTGGACACTATAGTTGGGAAATTTGCTACCTTTTTTAGGAACATAGAATCTATCAAGAAATAAAAGAGGCTGTGGAAGTCTCTGATACGGGAGAAATCCTTGTTGCAGTGGTGAAGTCCTGGTAACAACATCATCTGTTTCCAGATACCAGGATCAGCAAAAACAAGGAGAATATTGGAACACCATTTAATGATACTTTTCTATGTAAGGATTCAAAAAGACAGCGCAGTGGAAAAATATGCATTTCCTTGAGACGTGCCAAAAAAGCGCTGTGAATATTCCTGGTGTGACTGTGCACTGTGCCAAGCGCACGGTGTGGGTACCTGCCTCCGGCGCAGAGGGTCGCGGGGCACCAGCCAGGGCATCTTCAATGATCAAATTGTCAGGAGGAGTTTTCTCCATTCAGAGTGAGAGTTCAGTGACTTTTTTGCAGCTTTTTGCCTCTCACCAGAATATTCCTGCCAGCAAACTTGTTTATTTGGATATTTGTGGAAGGTGAATCATAACAAAGGAATCACAGACGCAGCTGAAACAGGCTGCCGACCGGTCCTCATTCTGACAGTTCATTTTAGGAAAACGCCACTGATTTACTGCCACTGACATCCAAAATCCTACCGAGGAATCAGGCCTTCGCTTCTCAGACACACGTGTTTGATTTTTCTGGCTATGCTGGGTAACAGGGGGGTTATTATTTAAATGGAAACAGCAAGTACAGTGTAAACAAAAGAAAGAAAAAGGGAGAGAGCATCATAACTGCTGTGATACCTTCAGCCTCAGCAGCCTGAAAGTTGTGTGGCATTTCTGCAGAACATCAGGCCAAAAAGTGCTGCTTGACCACCAGCTTCCTCTGTAGTGCTGTGGGAGACCTTTGCAGGGTTAAAGAGGAGAAGGCAGCGCTCACTGGCTCTCATCCCCCAGCCCAGGGTGGCCCCTGCTGTGCTGCAGGGATGGTGTTGGCTGCTGGAGATACTCTGAGTAGGGACTGTGCAGGTTCTTGGTACTGTGGCCTGTGTCCAAACAGCATCACAGCATCAGCCTACAAACCCTTTGAACACGGTGACTTCATCTACTGTCTGGCAGTGTCAGGAGTGTAACACGGTAAAGACTGCAAGGAGCTCATCTGCTTTGGTGCTGGGTGCTAGGCAGGGCATTGCTCACCTGTATTTCTGGCCCAAAAGCCAACCTCCAATATCAGGAAGATCCACCTTAAACAGCAGAGAGTGCATCCTTATTTAGGTGATACATGCATGCTATTTTGGGGATCAGACACCTTATTGATGATAGGAGCCGTGGTCACCTCATAGTGCCTTCTGTAGAGCTAGGGAGAGGACATGGCAGGAAAAGCTGCTCAGACTGCACAAGGGGAAACTGGATAGCAGCGCTCGGGTTGTGTCCCAGGTTTGTGCATGTAATGGATTTTGGGGGCCGGTTGTCCAGCAGCAGTACAGGAATGTGGGAGCTCCCCACCGCATGGGAGCCAGCCCGTTGTGCTCCTGGGATCACTGTGTCAGACAGGGGGAAGAGACAGACACTGCTGCGGGTGATTTCTCCTCTCTGCCACTTCGGTACCATGGGCAGGAGTTTGTCCTCCTACTAATTGATGTTGCTGAAGCTGAAAGATAATGTTTCAAAGAACTTCTGGCATGTAGCATACGATAACTTAAAATCTTATCAGGATCAAAACGCCTCTGATATAAAAAGCCATTACAAAGTTTTTTTTAAGGGCTTGACTTCCTTTGCTCTGCAGTGGATACAGTCCAAGGTAAAGTCCAAACTTGTGACTGTCACAGTAGTTGAGTGACACTCTTTTTGCTAATGCTGACACCACTTTTCTAATGCATCTGAAGCTTTACTGTGAGGGTAGATGCTAACTCCAAAAAATGAGCCACTGTCACTGCTGCTGTCGCAGGGTGGGACAGGATCTTTCCTGAATGCTCCCCACCGGGCACCAGGATCCTTGGGATGCGTGGCTGGCAGGGGCGATGCCTCTGGGAAGGGAAACAGAAAAAGCATGTTGTGCCAGCATCTGCCATGCCGGAGCCCAGCAGAGCAGCCCCTCTGCACGGCCATGCTTGCTCTTCTCATCCATACTCTGGGTAATCAACTTGTGAATTGAAAAGCTGCTCTCCAAAACTCCTCATAACCAAAGATCCCCCTTAAATCAGTTGCTGCTTCATGCTTTAGCTGTTGGAAAAGTTATATCCCATTTCAGAACAAGGGGCAAAGTACCGTACACTGAGGTCCAAATGCTTCCGTACAGGGAACCTGCAAAACACTGCTACAAAGTCCGCAGGCTGGGAGGTGTCCTGGCAGGGAGGCGGGAAGAAAAGGTCGCACCCTTCGCCCCCTCGATGCACTGCTGCCCTCGAGCTGAGCCGCCTCTGACTTTGCCAGTGCTAAGGGACAAGTCCCACATAAACACTCAGAAGGAGATTTGGCCCCAAAAGGTGTGTCTGGCACCATCCTGCCCTAAAAAGCATAGAAGCCAAAAACCCCAGGCTCCCCCGCTTGGCAGCACCCTTGGCTCCCCCTGGTACCAACAGCCTCTGAGCTGCTGAGCCTGTCTTGCTCCTTGGCAGGGAGGTTCCGTTTTCTTGTCACTGCCTCCAGCGCTGGATACTCAAAAAACTAATCCGGGGGGGCTTATTTGGTATCGGCCAGATGCCAGGGCTGATGAAGTATGGCACCCACTGCTATTTGCAGTCGGATGATGTATGTTCATAACAAATACGCAATCAATCAGTTCAGTGCAGTCAGGAACCTGTTTCATCATGTGTGCACCAGGGCACAGGTACAGGCTTGAGATGCCTCCTTCTCCTTAAACTCTTTAATGATTTTCTCTTCTGCTGAATAGCCCCTGAGCTGCTGCCCATGAGTAGTTCACACATCTCCCCTTCACAAAATAAATGCACAAAGGCATTTGGGGAGAACTGAAATTACTCATGATTTTGACAACACATACAGCTGAAAAACATGTTTGTTTCAACATCTTCTGTTTTCCCCTTTGTTTCATCTTATGACCTCTGTAACTATTTGAATTTCCAATGGAAGTTTTTAAAATGCATTTTTTCCATTACAAGTGACCTTAAGTATAAGGGGAGTTAAATATAGGGTTAGGAAACACGGCGATGTTCAGGTTGAACTAAGTGCTTTTGATTGCTCAAGATTAAATATTTTTCTCCTCCCTGTCTTGTTAACCCAGACCTGTTCTCTTTTTGGTTTGTTTTGACCTCTGAGCTTTGACTCCTGCTCCTGTGCCTGTTCGAGGGTAGCTGTAACACCAGTGCAGTAGGTGCACCTTGTAGTACGTTTCATGTTTCTCACCCCAGCGTTCTCATTGCCTTGAGCTCTTCGAATTTGAAGCCTTCATCTCTGCTTTCCAGCACATTTTCTTCTCTGCCACCCCAGAAAAGGCATGTTCAGCGCTGCGACGGCGGAGGCAGCCACTCTGAGCCCTTGGGGCAAGGGCTGTGGCAGAGCAGGCTCATGGAGCTGCAGAAACCTGCTGTGCCCTTGAGTGCCAGCATCAAGGTTTCTCTTATGAGAAAGGAAGGATGCTTACACTTTCCCTTGGTGGATTTTTTTATTTGTGAAACAGCCAATGTGACCTCAGCAGGTCCTCTTGCAGATCTCACTTTGGGCAGAGCCAAGGCCATGGACCTACATTACCCTTCATACCTTTCTTGGGAGTACTCCAGCGGCAGACGGGGACACAGTCCTCTTTCGCTGTGAATTTTATATCGTCTACTCATCTGCTCTGTCAGAGCAACCTCTGCTGTCAGTCTGACTGGGTGGGCAGCAGAGGAAGCGGCCGCATCCCCATCCTCCCCCATGGAGGGGCAGCACGGGAGCAGCTCCAGCTGTCACCCCCAGCCGAGCGGGTGGCTGCCTTGCCGCACCGACAGTGCCCTGCTGCACGGGTGGCCGTCCCTTGCCACGTTGCAGGTCAACCGTTACTGCTGAAAGCATCCTTACTTTGCAAGACATGAGGATTCAGAGGACTTTGAGCTTGGCAAAGCATTTTGGAGATGCATCGTGGCACAATAAGATTCCTTGGTTTGTGGTTCCTTCACTTTCTGCACTTCATTTCACACAGATTCCCAACACTGTTCACTTTAGGATGAGTATTTATCACACACTTAAAGCCTGTCTCCAACTCATCAGGGACAGCCACTTTATCCAGACCAGCAGTTTGATGTGTGGAATTTTCAATGTCTGCATCGGTGGCTTGTCTAATTCTCCTTCCCGATCCCCCAGAATGGAATATTGCCGTCCCTGATCCTCCTGCCAACGCCTGCTTAGGGTACAGAAATGTCATAGGAGAGAGTCCTCATTGACAAAACCATAAACATGGGCAGCTTTACGGGAAAGCTGGCATATTATACGTGCTGCAGATAACTGTGTTGCTAGGAGAGAGATAGCACAGACAATAAAATTCAAACAATGAGTGTTTGCCCAGCAGCTTGTGAACTCGCAGCAGGCTGCTGGAGGAAGCAGGGAGCAGCTCGTATCAACTACTTCACAGTCAAGGCCAGAGAAGCAGTAAAGGAGAACTCAGGGATGATCTACTGACAGCCGGGACCCTGTTGCGTATATCTGCATTTGTGGTCCCTTAGAGACAACTGCAGCTCCCTGGTCCCAACTGTCCTGCTAAAACAGGCCATGGACTGATCACGTGTCACTTCCCCCTCTGCCTGTTTTCTTCCACACTGAGCATTTTACAAGGAAAAGGGAAGAGAAAGCAGATGCAGGTGCAAGCAGGAGTGTGGACGGTCCCGAGCTGTTCATACAGCAAATGAGGAAATATTACGCTCTTGCATGTGTGCCACTGAATGAATTATGCTTTTAATAATAGTAATGAGGCTGAAAATCAGTTTTGCACACACATGGGTGTGCAAGAGTGCCGACAGGAGCTGCCCCCATGCAACAGGTGATTCCATAAGCCACCCTGGCTGCCCACACCGCAGGCAGCTGCCTGCACCCAGGGCTCTGCCTGCACCCAGGGCTCGACCTGCACAGGCTGTTGTTTTAGCAGTTGTGTCTTCCTAATCCCCTCCACCATGTGTTAGTGCTCCCTTGGCATGCTCAGCACTACCGGCGATGGCTGCAGCTCTGCTTGGCTGGAGCAGCTGGGAGCATGAGGAAGGGTGGCCTCCAAGAAGTCTTTGTTTTCATGCTGATAAAGATCAAAGTTTTTCTCTCGAGGGCTTCATGGCAGCTCCCGGCTGGGAAGGAGGGCTTGCTTGGGAACTGAGTCAACCGTCCCAGAGTGAAGGCAGCTGCCACACCGATAAGGCAAGGCTGCACTTGACGCTGAGGGCAGTTTGGGACAGAGGGACTGTTAGCGCCTGATGAATCTGTGTCCAGAAGGTAAAGTTGTCATTAAAGGTCATTTGGATCACAGCATATGCATCACCCAAGGGCTTGTCTGTAGAAAACATGGTTTGCATTCCCATGGCCTTTCCCAGCCCATCACCCTCCTGTATCCCTTGGTGATATCACTACTGCCTCCATAATCACAGCTCTGAGAAATCCCATCTGTGGACAAGCACCCCACTGTGCTAGATGGCACATGGGCACTGGGCATGATCATCTTTATCCCAAAGCATCTAAATACTCCAAATAAAGAGTGAAAGGCGGCAGATAGACACACAGAATGGTGTATTCAAGGAGGTGGCACTGTGGCGGAGGGTTGAAAATTTTAAAAATTGTGCAAAATATTGCAAGCCTTAACAAAAAAAGTTGGGCTGTGCTAAGGGGAATATCCAACTCACAGGCCTGAAGGATTCAGCAGCTAGGTGGCATTAGCTAGGGTAGGACTTGATAGGGGAAGCTTTAAGAATCCTGTTTTGATCACTCGGAGATTATTATCATGATGAGAAGAAGATGGCAGGGTCTCAAGCTGAGGTTTAAACCTGAGGAGCTGTGCATGCACCAGAAAGATGGATGTATGTGGAAAAACCTTCCTCCCAGCTGGGGATGTAAAATCATTACAGGCTTATTTGCATTGCAGGGCAAAGGGGTTATTTGGTATGTGTTACACACAGCGCATCTTCCAGCTCCCAGATCTGTGAGGCTGGTCCCCAGCGGGGAAGTTAGATTCTTTTTCCCAGTTACAGGATGGGAAAATAAGGGTTTGGCTGGTGAAACAGAACAGGAAAAGGGTCAGTTGTAGCTGGAGAGAAAATAAATGCTTCATTTTGCATTGACTTGTACGCTTTCAACACTTGAAGCCTCCTTTAAACGTTTAACCTCACATTCAAAATGAAGTGTCAAGTGAAGTGCTGTTGCTTTAAAATGTTGCACTTGAATCTGTTGTTAGAATTTGTATTCCCCAGGATTTGGGGGCGATTTGGGGAGTTTAACCTGACTCCACATACTTTCTGTCACTCACCACCAGAGCTGACCTTTTGGGGGAAGTTTACTACCCACCATACAGCTTACATCCAGCTTTTATGAGAAGGGCTGGTCTGATGCTGTGTGTGGTTGAGTAAGAGCCCAGAGGCAATAGCAGGGCAGTGCAGAAGCGTGAACCAGGACCCCTGGGGCTGTGAAACAGAACCACAACTCTACACCTGTATTGGGTTTGTGTGGCAAGGTTTTGGTAGTGGGGGGGCTACAGGGGTGGCTTCTGTGAGAACCTGCTAGAAGCTTCCCCTATGTCCAATAGAGCCAATGCCAGTTGGCTTCAGGATGGACCCGCCGCTGGCCAAGGCCGAGCCCATCAGCGATGGTGGGAGTGCCCCTGGGGGGCGTGCCCAA
>NW_009225444.1:10546-19147 GCF_000690835.1 Fulmarus glacialis
GGAAGGACTCACATTGGAGAGGTTCGTCGAGGACTGTCTCCTGTGGGAGGGACCCCACGCTGGAGCAGGGGAAGAGTGTGAGGAGTCCTCCCCCCGAGGAGGAAGGAGCAGCAGAGACAACGTGTGATGAACTGACCACAACCCCCATTCCCGTCCCCCTGCGCCGCTCGGGGGGAGGAGGTAGAGAATTTGGGAGTGAAGTTGAGCCCGGGAAGAAGGGAGGGGTGGGGGGAAGGTGTTTTAAGATTTAGTTTTTATTTCTCATTACCCTACTCTGATTTTATTGGTAATAAAATAAAATAATTTCCCCAAGTTGAGTGTTTTGCCCGTGACGGTAATTGCTGAATGATCTCTCCCTGCTATTAGCTCAACCCACGAGCCTTTCATTATATTTTCTCTCTGCTGTCCAGCTGAGGAGGGGAGTGATAGAGCGGCTTTGGTGGGGACCTGGCATCCAGCCAGGGTCAACCCATCACAACACCTCAGCTCAGAGGAGTCAGCATCCCTTTTTGCAGCAAGTCAGCAAGTAGGAGCAGAACCTCTGGACTCACAGCAGCCACCTTCAGCGTGGGGCCTCGGTGAAAAAAGAAATCAGGAAGGTATAGCTGTGAGCCCGGGGAAGAAGAGCAGGGATACATCTGCCGGCGTTGGGTATCATGTCCCCATTGGCAGAGCCCGTCTGAATTAGTGGGACGGTGGGGAGCCAACCTCGCCAGGGAGCTCATCAGGACCTTTCACACTGTGTGATTTCCAACTCTTTGTAAAACAGTTTTTTCAATATATCTTTAAATAATTGTATTAATAAAGAAATGAAACACAGTGAACACAGGCCTTTAAAATCAACTGTATACAAGGCCAGATTTTCCAAGCTGCCTACATGGCTAGCTGGCCTGAAAAATCCATCAGACAATATTGTGGTCATGACCACTGCAGAAAGTGTGTTTCAAAAGATAAAGCAAGTATTAGCTGCTTAGCAGCTATGTGACAGAGAAAGCTACCTCAGATTTTCTTCCAGTACCAATCTGATGGACCATAAGCATATAATGATTGGAAAAGTCTCTTTTTGCAGATCAGGAGGGGATATTTAATGGCTGAAAAATGTTTTTATGTGTTAATGCCTTTGGCAGTGCTTCATTCTCAAATTTCTTATGAGATAAATGTGTCAACACAAAACTAAGTCAATTGTAAAAATATTTGGGGCATGTCACGGATGACCTAACCTAAGGCCAAATGTTCCTCGCCCTACTTCTAGAAGAAGCCTTTTATTCACGGCTTTCACACCAGTTGAAGTTGGTCTGGATAAGAACAACAAAAATATGAAAAGTGAGGACAGATAATGCTAAAACAGCAACAGAAAGTGTAGGAAAAGATCAAAACTCTTCACACTGCCAAGTTTAAACATGAGGTGAGGTCTCTGTGGGCCAGATATGTGTTACTCTGTCCCTCAGAGGAGCTTTTTACTCCATCTGGGGCATTTGGTGCTGGTAGCTCTTAACACTGTGTTTTGTCTCCATCTGGAGCACAGGAGATGTTGAAGTCGGGAGAGCTGTAACCGCAGACACCACCCGCCCCAGCCAGCTCCGGTGCCTGGAGGCAGGCAGCTGGGCTGCACGCTGGTGAGCACATGGCCACTTCTCCTGCAAATGTCACCCTTGGAAATGTCTTGGACATTTCCATATCAAAAAAGCTGGATCTCTAAAGAAATGCAGCTTTGGGCTCTTCCATTGGAGTGGCTGCTGGGGCAGGGACACAAAAGAGGTGAAGAGACCCAGCCCTTAAACCTTGGAGTGATAAAACACCTGGGGCAGAGGCTTTAGGTAATATCGTTGGCTTAGCGAGGCTGAGAGCAGGGGCCCACAGTGCCCTTCTGAGAACCAGTTTGCCCTTTCTGTACAGGTCATTTGGCCAGGTTTATCTGAGGTATCCTCCACATGTGGGAGCTGAGGACCCCTCACTGGTATGATCTGCCATCCTTAAAAGACCTTCAGTGCCTGCTGCAGAAGCAGGAGGACATGGAGTGCCCTTGGTTGAGGACAGCACAGCCTGTTTTCTAATTCTGCCTGTGCCCAGCCCACTAGAGAACCTTTTTTTTCCCACAAGAGTATTATTTTCTTCTGTTTTTAAGCCGAGTTGTAGCTATGAATACCCTTCCATCCTGCACGTCCCTATCAGCTCTAACAAAGAGAGGGAGATGGGCTTCTGGGAGGAATTCCTTTCTGGAGCTGATGCTGAGAAACACTTTTTATGAGCTGTTTACTGTCCTTTTCCAGTAAATGACTTTTTTTATAGAGCATGTTGGTCAAAACCTGCAGGCTGTTGTCAGGCTGGAATGTGAAATGCCAGGACAGAGCCCAGTTAAAAGTTGCTGTGATGGAAGCTATGACAGTGCAGAAGATGAGGTTTCTGCTCACCCATCTTAATTGGCACGAATGCTCTTCAATGTCAGTGAAAGCGAATATCCATGAAAAATATGTTTTGTTATGGATTCATAAAGAATTGCCTGTCCAAATGAATTTTTAACTTATGCAGCTTCTTCATTGCTGAGCACTCGCGCCTCACCCAGGACAAGGTACAATCCTGCTCTGGCCGAAGAGGTTTTTTTGTGACACAGGAGCTTTCTATGAACTCCTCGCACAGACTGTCCCAAGGCTGCACACTCCTCAGAGGTGTTGTTGAAGTGCTTGTCTGCAGGACTGGGCTTGCTCTCAGACCTGGTGACTGCTTTTAGAGAAAGGTTTTACGTTTTCTAAGGTGGTTGTCATCACAGTAGAGCTGTTGGTTTGTCCTCATCTCCTCCTGCCTAGGAAACATTAAACATTAGCTACAGACTACTGGCTGAAGAGGAGGCATATGGAAAAGACTTTCTGCACTACTGGAAATAAGTGTGGTAATGATTCCAGAATGCAGACTGGAGGGGAAATGAGCTGGGCTCTTGCCATGTGAAGGCCAATCGTTTTACAATTCGGAAATGCAGTTTTCTTGTTCTTTTTGAAGAAAATATTCCTTGTTTTTAAAATGAAGCTTGCAGGAGTTTTGATGCTGATTAGTCTTCATTCCAAATGAGGTCTTTAGTGGGTTACCAACCCACAGCCCAATGCAAATGATTTTAGCAGCTGACAGTCACATACTGCAATGACCCAGCTACCTAATAACCTTGCCTAGAGTCAGGCACCAAGAGAAAAATTAATTTTAACACGTCTAGATCAGCAAAAACTAGAACAACAAGAACTAAGCACAGGGAGTACAGTGGTGGGGTCAGAAAGGAGAAAGCATTGCTGACAGCTGGATCCAGCACTCCGCACGCTGCTGCCCTGAGGACTGATCCACGCTCCTGTGCCAGGGGGGATGGAGCTGAGCACCATTTATGGGACTGGGGATGAGGCTAACCCCATTGCACCTACATCCTGCAGCTGCTCCATGCACTGTAGCTGCTTGGGATCCTGCACAGATGGGAAAGGAGAGAAATCCCAGCGTGACTGGCACTAAGACGTTCTTTCCTGCAACAAACAGGAGCTGCAATAGCAGGAGATAAGGCTGGAAGGGTCTTGGAGAGGGTAGCTAGTCTGTCCCATGCCCCACAGCAGGATGAACTGAATGTGAATAACCCTAGAGTGATTTTTGTTTGCCCTGTATCTGCAGTTCTTCATGTTCTTCTCATGCATCACAAGCAGTTTCTCTGCTCTCTGCCCTATCCCGCACATCAATTACCACAAAAGTCACATTATTTTCAGCCAGTTCTCTCTTTCCTGCTGTGACCATAGCAGTAAAGCTTAGGGAATGCAAAGCACTGATATGTAAATGTTGGCTGCTGTGGAAGCACCAGTCGATGCACCCCACCTGCGCTGGGGATGCTGGCACTCACCAGGGTCTCTCTGTTTTGATGCAGCAGGATCAGCCCTACCCCAGCAGCACTCACCTACCTGGAGATGCAATTCAGCCCAGAAGGGTGAAGCAGCTTCCTCGGACCTGCAGATCTGCCTTGCTGCAATGCAAGCCTGTAAGATCAGGGTGCCTGGCCTGATCTCCGCTCTGCAGGACTCAGGAGGAGGCAATAAAGCCTTGCAGTTACTAGACCTGTCAGAGAAACTGCTCTGCTCAGTTTGTCTCGGCCACTGCATTGGATTTCGTGCATGCTGGGCCCAACTGGAGCTACACAGGGTGTTTAGTTTGGCAGGCGTGGTGCAGCCTGACCTCAGAGCTGGGAACAGTCACCCCCAACCATAGCCTGGCTGCAAAACTGCAGAGCAACTTCTGTACTGGGCAGGGTGCAAAGGAGCCGAGCATGTGTCACAAATATACTTCAACACATGATCCTGCTGCCTTTTATACACGGCGTAGCGCCTGCGCAAACACGCATATGGCTTGATAGAAAGATATGCATTTAAGGATAACCTATTTTTTCCCCTTGGTAAATATTCTTATCCAAAATCAGCTTATGGGAATTCTGTGAGTCTTATCTTGTTCTGCAATTTTCCTGCTTTACACAGTCACTAATAGTTCCCTATTTATTAGCACTGGCACATATCCACGCCATCTCCCAAGCCCTGGGCTTGCAGGAATGTAGACAGCCCTGCTCTGCTTCCGCTCACCGTGGATTTTGGAGGCTGTGGGATGGCTGAGTTTTGTAGGAGCTGGGGGAACTTTGTGCCAGCATGAGTAAAATGGAGAAGGAGACAAAAGGTAGAGGGGCAAAAAAATACAAAAAGAAAGAAGAAAGTTCAGAGAAAATGAGAACAAAATAGTCACAAATATATTATGGACTAGAAAGACAAAAAAGTCCATATTAGTTACTAGCAAATGGGGAAATATTAGGAACACTAGAAATAGTGTCCTTGAGCAGCAAGAACACTTCCTCAATTATCGAGCACAGCCTCCTGCTCTCATCCTGTAGCAGATGAATATTATTCATTAGCTGCCATACCGTCTCTGTGTACCTCGTTTTAACTTGAATTGAGCCAAAGGAAGGCAGAGTGGAGAGAAAGAGGAAAGCAAGGCCATCACACACAAGCCTGACTGGCATGAAGGCCAGCGCTGTGCAGACAAGAGTCCTCCTTGGAGGCCCTGTGGACTTTCCAGTTCATCCATCCCAAGCTCTCTATACCATGCAGAATTGCCTGCGTCAGCAGCTTTTTTGTTTCCTGCCTCCAGTCTTGTCCCAACGCAGAACCAACTACATGAAATACCGGCCCGGTCCTAGCTTGCCAAACCACCAGGCTTTTCCCCCTTCAAACCCCTTCCTAAAAGCTCATTCCAGGGTGACGTTGTCCAGCTCTGAGCGGATTGCCAGGATTTAATAATAAGAAGCTGCACGCAGAACTTCAAGCCGCACTAATAACCAGGTTACTGCACGCCAAATTGTCAACCTAGATAAATGACCAAAATGACCGACTGTCAGCTGCATGGGTGGTGACTGTATTTTCCACAGTTTGCAGCTAACTCTGCTTGATTCTTCTGCCTGAAACTACCTATGTCTGACCTTCTGCATCTCGTGATCTCTGGAAATATGATTTTCTTTGGAGACAGTTGTTTGTACCTTAGCTAGGAGAAAGGGAGTGTGGATTCAGTAGCTTTTGAGAGTCTGGTCTTGATGGGTTGATAAATTAAGTAAAGAGAAGAGACAAAAACACCTTCTCATTGCCATGCTGCTTTTTTTTTTTTGGTCCACAACAATGAAAGAGGGAAGTTCACCCTGTTGATATGAATTACAAATAAAGTCTCAAGTCACCCACTCTCCTGCATGCTTCAAAGGTCAATGGGTCCTCTGGAAGCCTGGCCCATAAAAACCCTGCAGTTAAGAGTTGTACAACGACATAACGTGCCACTGCTGGGTTGGGAGTGCAGAGCTCTCCTTATGCTGCATGGGCAATCACTGAAAAACTCCCCTTGGCAGGAAAGAGCACAATTTCAAACAAACAAAACCTATACTGCAGAATAGAGGCAGCATGAAACTCTGGGCAACCCCTTTGCCGAAGCACGAGCTTGCATTACAGCAGAATAAGCAGGAGGCACTGGTGGTTTCACAACACAGTCCAGAGTCCCACGACGTGATCTGTTATCTGGCAGTGAGGACAGTGAGAGGGAAGGCAGCTGGCAGGCAGCTTGCCTACAGCCTGGCAGGCTGATAACTTTGGTGAGTAATCTACATTCACGTGAGGAGTCTCACAGACTTCTTTAGACTTTGAATATGGATTCCTTGCATGGGCCAACTTTACTGATATTTATTTCCCAAAAGTTGTTTTTAAGTAAAGAAGTGCCTAGAATTATTTGAGTAAATGTGTCTAGCAGGAGATAAATTCAATTTGCTGTAGTTCAAAATATTATGCAGATTTCCATCTGCTTCCTTGCAATGGAAAAAAAATAGTTCCAGCTTATTAATCTATTCATAGCGCCACTCAGTTGTTTTTCTTGATTGATGACAAGTGTTTTTGACGTTGATATCCTGGTTCTTAGATTCTGTTAATGTTGTGGGTAAGTATTTGCAGAAAACACAACAAAAGTCTAGTTGAGAACAGATGCCTTAATTCTAATGGAAGAACTTTACACCAACTCCTTCAAAGCCCATTTCTTTAAAGGCCACTTCTGAACCCGTATGCTTACCACTCCCCCAGTAGGTTTTGCAGTTTCTCTGTCTCTTTGGCATACTGCGCATCAGAGACACAAGTTTTTAATTACACTATCAGGCTTCCTCCCCTTCTTCCTGGTTGTCACCACCCCTCACTTATGGTCTGTGATGATCTTGATCTTAAAAGCAGCTAGCTTATACACAAGATATCAGGCATACCTTGCAAAGATGCATGCTGTACGATGTTTCACAGCATCTCTTAGGACCGTATTGTTTCTTGCGTACCCTTTCCAAAAGACACCGCCTCCTCTTTAACAGACAATGGGCTTTTTTCTTGTTAGTGGTGTTGGCCACAGCTCTCAATCAGAAATGGGTTAAATTTGCCACTGAGAAGACAAGGATTATTTATCCTCATAGTCCCTCTCTAACTTTATTTCATCTGAGCATTGCCTCAGTAAGACACTCTCACAGGTAAGTGACCATAATTATATGCTAAACCCACATATTATTCAATAACCCAGCCAAGAGCAAAGATGTAACTTTTATACAATGGAAAAGCAGTACAGGAGATGTATCACTAAGCTGCCAGATAAGAAGCTTACATTTAAACAGACATAATTAAAATTCATTTTACTTCTGTAGGCACAGAGTCACACTAACATTAATCTGGCAATGCCAAAGTCTGTTAAGGGCCGGTCTAGCTTCCACTGGAGTCAGTGGCAAAGGTGTACTGGAGGCAGGGTCAGCCCTTCTTCCATCTGGTGATGATTATTACAATAAACTGCATTTAAGAAAATTCATATCCTTACAGTTAAAAATGTTCAATACAAAAATCCAGCAGGCAGTCCTTCCATTGTGGTTCTAGCCAGGGCATTTTCTGATACCTGTTAAATTCACCATACTCTGCTGAAGAAGAGAATTAATAAAGCTCAGTTTAAACTCATCTTCAAAAAATATGGCCTATTTCCTTCCTCCTAAGTTTCTATATGCTAGTAGTTTGTGAAGTCAGCATCTTTTAAGTGCATATTTTCTACAAAAATACCTCACTACAACTTTATTTAAAAGTCATATTAAATAAAACTACCCATGGCGTAAATCAGGTTGGAAATACCTATTGCCTGTCTGGCCCTAACCTCTCTGTTCATGCATGCCATTATGTGGAAAGTCCCTCTGTGTAAACAGTGCTCTTTCTTTGTCATTTTCTTAATAGCATTCTTTTTGAAAGGGCTTTAAAAATGTCCCAAACATAATTTCAAACACTAACCAACACTGATATTCCAGATCCACCCTGTACTTCAGTCTCTGTTTAAAATCTCCATGGGACTTTTTAAAAGGGCACTGGTTTTCCCCTGTGACCTTTGCCAAAATTTCACCTTTCCTCCCCCAGCTACATCACCTGTGGATGCAGTGAAATAAGAATTCAATTGCGTGCTGTCAGGTGCTCTTGAAAAAGTTTGTTCACTGTTTCACAAAGCAGTAATTGCTGAGCCTTGTGTTTGTTTTTCACGAGAAAGGGAAGCTAGTATCTGTGTTAATGAATGTTTTTAATCATAAATAATCACCTAAGAACGTGCAGTTGTGTGTTTTTGCAAAGAAGGCATTTGCTAGTTATGTGTAAATGAATCTCCACATTTTGACATCTCAATCAGAATATAGTAATTACATTGAGTACACAATAAAAATCTTAAATTGAGCTTGGTGACTATATTGGGATACTAAGCGGTGGTTGTAGCTGAATTAATGGATTTGTCTACTATAGCTTAACTTTCTTTGTGCATGAAGACATGGGGAAATCCTAATAAAGATGCAACTGGTAAATGTTCAATATGTTTAATGCTTTGCTCCCTCATTTGGAGAACAAAGAGTTGCCTGTTTCATACTACTGGTTTGGACAAAAGCAGGGCACGGAAACGTGTAATCTGCATTTTCTGAATAGTCAAGACCGACAAAGATGATTTCATGTCTCTAGTTCTTTTATGTTGGCATGCTAACAAAACCTGACAAAAAAAGAATCTAAACTATATTTTTTTGCTAAAATT
>NW_009225445.1:0-13097 GCF_000690835.1 Fulmarus glacialis
AAGGGGTGTTGTGCGGATCGGTCCGTTGCGGATCCGTTGGAAGCGGTTGGTTTTAGTTACAAAACTTTGCAAAACCTGGAGTGATTGCCTCGGGTTTGGCCTTTCGCCTCTTTGTAAAGCGTTTTCCATAAAAACTTTATCAACTTACAAAAAGAGCAATTTGGCAAATTGGCAGTGATTGGGGGGGGAGGTTCCTGGTGCACGCAAGCTCTGTCTTACTGTGACCGTTCATTTGCATGAATCCTAAAAACTTCTTGAATTTTGGGCAAGACCTGCCTCACCAAATTACTAGTAAAAGTCGTAGAAGCACGGTGTTCACTACTGGCTGTCCAATTAGGTGCTGGAAGCTCTATCATCTCATCTGGACGGCATAAAGTAGCCCTAGTATCTTAGGCCTTTTCTAGGTATTCAGAAAGGGCCATCCGTGTTCCCCAGGGAGGTCAGAGCCTGGAGGTGACGGTCAGAGAGCGAGCTGGGATTCTCTGCCCTGAACTGTTTGGAAGTGCTCTTCAAATAAGTATGCCTGTGTGCAAAGCAAAGCTGGTTTCCAGCAATTCAGGGCCAGTATTCTGTGTCTTCCCAGCCAGGAAAACACTCTCCTGTGCTCACTGCCTTCTCCCATCCACAAGCATGTCTCTTTGATACATCTGTTAAGCCACTGCAAATCTTTAACCATATTTATTATTTTGTCAAAAAGAGCATGGTTGACTACACAGGCATACACATTGTCTTCCGCGTGCTGCATTAACAATAATAGTTTGTTCATGGTTCCCATAAAAAGCAACAAGGTAGGTATGAATAATGATGTGGATCACTGTTAAAGGCCAAAAAATGAGTAAGAAATGAAAGCGAATTGAGAGCAGAGACTCTCCCATGCTTTATGCTCTTGTGTTCTCTTTAAACTATAGAGTCAGCTGTGACTTGTGTATGTCCCATTCACAAATATTAAAATGATTTCCTTGTCCTTTCGTCCTCCTGTGTGCTGTGGCTGCAGCATCCGGGAGTAAGGAGTAAGGATATGATGTGTGGAGGGGAGAATAGCAGAGTCTGGATTATACCTTGTACTCCTTTATATCTTAGCCTTCTTGCATTCCCACAGCTTAGTTTAAAGAGAACAGTAATAATTCCTTTAATTTGCAGTTGCTGCAGACCTTTGACCTCGTGGTAGTGTTGCTTGCTTACCGTCCCTGCTCAGCTATGCATTAGAGGCATAACTTTACAGTAAATTTAGTTCTGTTGCCTCATTAGGCATCAGACATACAGCACTGTAGTAAGGACTATGTGCTCTATAACGATTCAGCTGCCAGAAAGAGAGACGTCTAACATTGACCCTTTCGAGCAAAGGCCTGAACTTAAATTCCTGCCCCGGAGAGCGTATCAACAGCTCCTGCTCAAGTTCAGAAGTAACTGCTGACGCAGTAGAGACCGATAATTTATGAATCCACTATAAATCAGGGAGAGATAAGTGGACCAAGTTCCTTGAACAATCACATTGAAATCACATTGAGATTGAATTATTTTGGAGAGTAAATTAAGCAGCATTTAGGCTGGCAGTGGAAATTTATTAATTCATTAACACTGCGTGGAGGAATTAAATTCTACCCATATTTTCAAAATGCTCCTAATCTGGATTGGGTTCATGGCCTTCCTAGTTCTGAGGCCCTCAGCTGTAGCTCTGGGACTCCTGGGTGTGAATGTGAGCTCCTCACCTCCAGGTCGGGTTTGGTCTGTGCCATCAGTGCTTGGCCATAGCAAGGGGTGAACATGTTGGCAGCTTGTGCTCTGCTTTGCCTCCTTCATTCATTGAGCCGCCCTTGGTGGGTCACCCTGAGGTTATTGACAGTGTTTGTTGGGTTCCCTGTAGCTTGATAGTCATCTGCATATGGGGATAGAATTTGTCTTACAGATTTAAGACATATATATTTCTTACATGTCATATATAGGTCTTACATGTCTATCTTTAACTGGTTTTAGTAGATGAAGCTCAACGAACAGTTACAAGATTTGTAGGCAAAGTCCAAGCCAAATTTCACCATCAGACTATAGGTAACATGAAGTGAGGGATGGTCCGCACAGAGTGGAAGTGAGTTATCTTACTGAAGTCAGATGCCCACCCATGCACATACTGCGCCAGTTCTGCTCTCATTTACACCAGAACAATTTCTGGTGTGAGAACTGAATTTATGCCATTGGGATTCAAACATAAAAAAAGAGAAATCTTTTGAAAATTACAGTCTGGCTTTTCCCCTTTGCCACCATGATCTTCATGCAAAAATAATTATTCAAAGCATCAGTACAGAATCTAAGATACCACAGGGAATCAGCAACGTACCTATTGTCTACTGCCATGCAGAATCAGAGTGCAGTACATAAAGGGAGAGCATAGACAGCTGTAAAATTTGAGCATAATATTGAACATGGTTTCTTCACGTTGCAGAATTCCGCACAGATAAACCATCATTTGGGGTTTTTTCTAGCCAAGATATTTTTGTGGCCCTAAAACCTGTTTCTTTCAGTACATATTAACAAAAGAACGGTTTTCCTCCATAAAACACTACAAAGTAGTACAGCAGATGTCAATTTATGTCAACATCAGCTGATTTTCTTCTCCATTACCCTTTCTGCTGGATCTTTGCTTATCTAGCAGGTCCTGTCTTCTTGACACCCAATGTCATGTTGAATATTTTTTCACATTTGGTGATAGAAAGCTTGACTCAGTCTTTCTCAAAAATTGGTGTCATCGTCTGCCTGATGGTTGTTATGCATTATTGATAGTGGTGGAAAAGTCACGAATACACATATCTCTGCTGCAGGGCTTTAGCCTTTTTCTTTGGTTTATCATTGCTTTGTCTTCTCTCTCTTATTTTAGTAATAATGTCAATAGAGACATTTCATGCTGCCTTCACCATGAAAGAGTAGCAGTACCCTGGTCGTGGTGCTGCAGCCATAATCCTTTTTCCTGATGTAGTTTGAGTGGAGTTATGCAGTTTTTTTACTTTATCACAGAACTCTAGAAAACATTTCAGTTATCAAAAAGCTATTTTCTAGGGGAATCCTAGCTCTTAATGATGCAAAATTAAGAATAAACTCTTGTACAGCAAGTATTTTGAAGTTAATAAATAATTCATATACTTTTCCCCACTTTTACAATGTAACGCATAAAATTGGGAAAATAGCATTAAAAGAAAGAAATCCTGCTGTATTATGCAGCCAGAGAATAACTTTCTAATACAAGTATGGAAATTAATTCATAAAAATATGAATTACATGTTAACATTACAAACACAAATAGTAGTATAAACAAACAGTGGAAGACATAGTAAACTTTGAATAGGATCCCAGCTTGCCCTCTTATCAGTTCTGTGAGACACATTTCTGTGGAAGGTGCCAGCCAAGCCTGGTCCAGGATACAGAAGTCTTTTCCAACTCAATTTAAACTCACCATTTGCTGCAGCAGCCGTCAAGAGTCTTTATTCAGAGCGATCCTAGACTGCTTAACAAATCAACCTGGAGCCTGTGCCCAGAGTTCATGTCTTCTGTCATAAAATGAAAATACTTCTGGAGTGAAACAGGATAATTACTTAATAGCAAGTACTTTATAAAATATGCAGAGCAGAGCAGGAGTGATGCGGAAAGGGCTTTATGGAACATGTAGGTGCATTTGTCTTCAGCTTTCTGGCTCACCCCAAGGAAAACTCTCCAAATCCATTGTACTACTGTATGTATTATCAAAATCCACCCTCGATACTTCAATGGCTCAGTACTGATTCAGAAGATAAAAAAAAAAAAAAAAGCATTGCATTGACTGAATGAACTAAATGCAGGTTCCAGCAAAGGCACAGCATTTTTTGGCATGAGCAGTAAAAAAAAGAAATCCATTCAATTTACTCTGTGTGTTGTGTTGGAACCCTTCAAAACAGACATGACTGCAAACCTGGCGGTATCCTCTAATGCTTTCATGACCAAGGCCATCCCACAAGACACGTTCTTGGGGACATTCTGCCACTTTTGTAACTTGCTGGGTCTCCCTTGGTGCAGATGAGGGGAGGAAGCCTCTGGAGAGCCTTGACTTTGTAACGCCCTCTATCCCCTGAAAACAGCCCAGAATTAGGATTGTAATGGCATGCTGCATAGCTCATCCCTCTTCCTCGGGCATTTGAAGAGGAGAGATAGTTATGAAGATGGTTAGTAGATGGAAAAGGAGGATTGTTTCATTCTTTACCTTGCCTGCTTTTGCTGCAGTTTAGTCATAATAATGAGAGTTTTTGATAAGTGAGCTTCGGATTGAGTCACTGGTATCTCGAGTGAGTAAATAGATTTTGGTATTAGTCTGAGGAGCTAAGCAGAGCAATCATGCGCTGCTCTTGGAAGCTGGCAGGCAGAAGGAGGGAGGCAAGCATCTCTGGAGAGGGGAGAGGATCCTTGGCTCTTGTTCTTGCCGACTCAGGGGAATCACCTTGAAATGCCCTGGGTCAGCTGATGAGGTGTGCGAGCAACCTCCACGCTCACTGAAGGCCATGGGAGATGCGGGCACCCAATAGGTTTGAGGGTCAATATGCCTCATGGTAGGACCTGGGAGTGGGGGCACCCAGGAGCAGTGACCGTCTGGGAACGTGCTCTCAAGCGGTATTCGTGGCACGGCGTGTCGCAGGGGGAAACCCAAGGCTCAGAGTCATGCGTTATCTCCTAGACCCTGCTGGTTCTCATTATAGTCTTTTGCTCGTTATGCACAGAGACACAAGGGTAAAAGGCTTTGAAATGAGTTTGTTGGTGCATATCATCACAATTCACATTTTGTATTCAGGAGTAGGAAAATACTATCTTTGAGATACAAGGTAACTGTTGACATAGTAATTTTTATTTTTGTTTTTACTTCAGTTAGAAAAATCCTGGAAAACATGAGTACAGAATAATGAAATGATGCACTTTTTCCTGTAATGATGGAGCCAATAAAAGGCAGCCATTGAGAATAATGTCCCGACAGCCAAAGCACTTCATCAATCTCAGCTGCTGCTTTTATGAACATATTATATAATAATGGGGTGTTCTTCTACAAAAAAATATGAAGGTCTCTCTCTCCTTCCCCTAAGGGGAAGCCATTAATTCTACTCTAGTGTTAATCTATTCTGTCATGATGATATATCCATTAATGGATATCCTATATCCATTAAACCTTCCACCCTCACACAGAAAGGAATAACAATAGTTCATTGTTAAAAAGACTAAATGATATATATTTTTTTAAGTAACTGATTATATTATATATAACTCCAGGAGGCCAGACTCCACATGCTGAGACTCTTTTATCTAAGCAGTCCAGAACCTCTTTTCCTTGTCACATAACTGGCTTCTCACTTTCAGACTAACCAGACCTCAGCCCTTGCCAGACTTACCTTTATTCCCAGCTGCAAACATGAGCCATCACTGCATGGATTTGGGGAGCAAGCTGGGGATCATGCATTCATTCAATTAGCAGCCCGTCATCAGTCGGAAAGCAAATGGAAGCTGCAGACAGGTCCTGGCACAGCAGGGCACAGAGAGAGGAAACCAAGTACTAGGTTTCTGGCAGCAATGAAAAGAGCATATTCAGTGACAAAAATCTGACTGCTGTAGCATGGAGAAAAATATTCTTAATAAAATGAATAATACAGTCCATACCTCCTTGGGCTATTATTTCAGCTTTTCCCGCAGATTGCACATATATTTACGCTCAAGTCATACTTGCAAAATTATCTTTACTCAGAAGCATATATACTTTCAGCATAAAAGATGAGATTGTGGAGCACAACTCAGCAGCAAGGAGTAAATTCACATGTATATCAAATCATACAGTGGACAGGGTCTTATCGACATAGATTAAGGAACCTTATGTAGGTGTTATGAACTTCATGGGATGGGGTGCTGGAATAGAGATCTTTGAAGGAAAGCCTAAAAAAGACTACCTAGCTGTCAGCACGTCTTTGAAATGAGAAAAATAAAGAAGTGCCTTTATGATAGCATACAAATATTTACAAAAATAATTGTAATTCCTGCGTAGCCAGTCAATGGGCCATTCAGTGCATGGAAATTCCAGTAACAGGCTGAATCTTGGGCTTACTGTAAATGAACCAACAACCTAGTCTGACAGGAAAAGAGATCTTCCTGTCATCTGCATGCATTTTTAGAAAGAATATGAAGCCACTGCACAATTCATAATATTTAATTTTGCTGAGTTGTTATTAGTTCTATTTTTTTGTATGATTCCACTACGTCCCTGGTAATTTGCATGTCTATTAATAATACTAAAGTCTTATTCAAAATCCTATAGAGAAAATAGTAAGTTTGTTAACACCCTTGCAGGGGATTAAGTATGACCTGAAATCCAGAGTCTTTATAAGCACTTCTGTGCCTTTCCGCTGCTTTTACCTTATCATTTCTGACTTAAAAGGCTATTGTTATGACTGCAGGACTGCCAAGTTGTAATGCATGATTTATTATGTACAGCAGGTGACTGGTAGTTAACGTTTATCTCAAAATGAATGTTATTGTTTGTTGGGGTTTTTTTTCCTGCAGCTTTCCCTGGGAGGTTCGTGTTTTTGTCAGTGACAAGATGACAATTCGTATTTTTACCGAAGGATCCAGTGAGTCATCCTATTAACTCTGCTGAAATACATGCTTGCCAATCGTCCTGCCACGGTAAGGCTGTGGGATTTTGCATTCTTTCTGGAAATGTTATTCAGGAGTTAGTCCATGGTAGGCATTCGGTAATACAAATAATCTTTACCTAAAGCAGTGACTTCTCAGTGATGACCACAGCCCCAAATAGACCAAATATTGCACGTCACGCCTATTTTTTTTAAAGGTATTAAAGTATTTTAGAGCAAATGAGAAGACTGACTGTGCCTCATACCATGCTATTTTCAAGGGCTTGGTTTGTTTGAACCTGGAGGCTGTGTAAGAAGGAACCTCATGTGTTGTGGGAACTGATACAAAGGCATAATATATCTGGCCTTGAATATGTTGCCCTGTGAGGGGATCCACATGCAGCTAAGAACGAGTGTACTGTGAGTCACGATGGAAAAATTCGACATCCAAAAAACCCCAAATCTCCAGGATGACATAACATGGATTATGTATTCATACTGGTTGCCCAAATTAAACTCCTTAGTTATTTTGTCCCTCCTGAGAACTCCCAGCTCTTTGAGCCAATATCCTGTAACGTTCCAGTAGAGGTGTAGGCTCCTTGGTTCCTTTTCCCAGCTTTGTGCTATAGGAGAGTACGGCTGCCCTTTGGTTGTGCTGCTCTGCAAATCGTTTTCATCTGGGGGAAGGGGCAGTGCAGGCTGGTACATGACTCTCTTGCTTTTCCCTGTTCCTTGGGTTGGGTTGAAGAAAAGGTAGGACGCATTTTTGTTGATAAAGTCTCTCCTTTTCGGCTTACTTGTTCTGCCCTTGAAGGTGATATTCTGTGGCATAGTCCAAGCAAACCGCTTTCTGCTTAAGTGTATTTTGCACACCATGCAACCTTATCTCACAGGAGACGAGCATATGGCCTTGAGTTATTGTTATTTCAGGGTAACTAGATGGTAACTGTACTGAAAACTTATGGCAACTCATGCGTTATCTCATGATAACAGGATAAATAAACAGTATCTTCACTGCATGCATTAACATTAATGGAAGGAAAAACTCACGAAAAACACTGTCAAACCAGTTTAAATATGTCCCCATTTAGGATGCCCCAGATGCTTTACTACTTCTACTTGTCTCATATGCATTTAAATTATGACTGGGACTCCTTCCACATTTGACATTCTTGCCTTCAGAGCTAACGCCAGCTGCAGTCCTTAAGTCAGGGCGCATGCAAAATACTTTAAAATGTCCAGCTTAATAGAGAAATGTATCTTTGAATTAAAATAAAGCTTTAGCAAGATATCATGGAAATCGTTAGTGGTGCATATAATATGTACGCAGCAAAACCAGTATAGAGATCTAAGGGGAGAATTGCAATAGTTACTTTGAGCATCTCTGGGGTAACTCCCAAAAGCAAGGCTACTATGGCAGCTGATGACATTTTGCTTGATTTGTAAAAGGTCCCTTCACAACCGATTTCAAGTGCAAACAAAGTAAAGACAATTGGAGCATTGAAGTATTCCGTATAATTGTTGTAAAACAGACAAATAGGGGAGCAGATAAAAGCAAAGGGAAGAGAATGGAGCTAACACAGCTGCACAAAAACTATTTCAGATGTATTCTGCTTGAGAATGCCAGCACATTGCAAACCCTTTGAAAATACACTGAAGAAACATTATAGAATATATAAAAAGAGAATCTTAAACAGTTTATGGGTAAAATATGAGCTAAATTTGATGAGACTGTCCTCTAGATTTTATGTATCTGTTTCTATGAAAGTTGTGTGGAACATGAAAGCTATCATTAGCGTGGCAGATTTTCTTCATTCAGATGTAAAGCCAGATCTGCTTTTATTTTTTTGATGAAGCTGGTGTATGGCAGAGTGCTAAGAGGTGGTTAACTAAATCTTTTAGCATCATTGTAAAACAAATGATGTAAAACAAAAAACAAAACCGAACTCAGTTGTTTGGTCCAAACCCTGCTGAAGAAAATTAGAGCCTCTAATTTCAACATAAAAATAAATAGTAAAAATTAGCAAAACTATGTTTAATGATCCCACAGTAATTAAACATCTTTCCGCATCACAAACCACTTCATCAGCTGGAGGTGACCACTCAAGGACAAGTTGGAACTTGAATCAGGGAAATATTTTTCTAACCTTATAATAAGGATAATATATCACAAAACTTGACTAGGTTGATCCATCTTATTCTGTGTGTGTTTCTCTAGCCAGAATATGTAAAAGAAAACACCCTGAAAACTACCTTCCGTCATCACTTTATCTGGCAGGGATCTTAAATCAGGCAGGATTCAGGGTCCATTGCAGTTTATGGTAACATTTTAAATCCCATAAACAAAAAACTAAGAAAAATCACTAGGAGAGAGTCTCAATAAGTTACAAATACTGATGAAGTGAGGAAAAGAAACCCTTCTTTTTAATAAACAATTTCAAAGGCTATTTGTTCCTTTCACTGCCCTGGTGCTAGTGTTTATGCAGCCTTCCATTTGCCCATGTACGGATTTTAAGATAGGAAAACACTGAATGTGAAACACATGAAATGCTATTAGGTATCCATGTGGAAGAAGTTACAGAAACTGAATTCTTTGACAGGGTGCAGCAGGGCAGACCCAGGGAAGGCTGGGACTGTGGGTGCCGGCGAGTAAGAGCTCTCAAAGTATTTGTCACACATACGGTTACCCTAAATGGCATAATGCTGCTGCTGGCAAAGGGGCCTCCAGGGATCATCCTCCATTGGAAACATCACCAGTTTCCAAAGAACGAAGTGATTTTGCAGCCTCTTTTTCCATTAACCGACCCAACCCCAGCACTCGCTTGTGTTCGGCTTCGTCTGGCTGCTGTGGTCACGTGCAGTGAGTTGCCTTCCCTTCATCCCGTGATCTCTCATTTTACACAATGCTTTGACTAATTATAGCCTCAGTATTGCTGCTGATTTATTGTAACTGAGGCTTACTTGCATTAATAATAACTCTTGACGTTAGCCTGAGCACCTCAGTAAATAAATTTGCCACTGCTTTAAGAAATAAGGTTCCTAATGACTATAAAATTGCCTGGAAATTGTTCTTGTTGCCAGACAAGATTAAGGAAAAGAACAAGAGAAGGTCCTTCTAGGAAAGTGTAGGGTTATGTACTGGGCTGCAAACTGGAAGCAAATTAGTAAATAATTAAAAAAAAAAAGAGTTTTTTAGGTCTATCAGTAAATTAATTATATTCTTGACAACTTAATTCCTGTTTTTCCTAGACTTTTTTTTCCTAGGACATTTACCTTACTTGTCAAAGTTGAAGGCATTATTTCAGCACATAATTCCTAGTATTTATCGTAAGACATTTCTCAGACATTTATGTTGAGGCTCTGAACTCACAAAGCATCACCGGATTCTCCAGGAATCACTTTAGAGAAATGACATTTTGAGGTACAACTCTTCAACACAAAAGAGATATTTACTGACATTACCTTTCCCTGTCATTTTTAAATCTTAGTATATTGCAATAAAATCTAAAATAACTAAAAACATGTAGCAATAAAGGAAGGATTTATAAGCTTCTTTAGGCATACTTCCATCTTCTGACTTTCAAAAAGTATTTGAAGAGGGTCCCTCTGCTAAAAAAGGGGATTGAATTTCAACATTCCCTTCTCTAAGCCCTTTCTTTTACATCACAGCATTAACCTTGAAAAGCTCAAAGTTTTGCAATATCAGACAAATCACATAACAAAAACTACTGCTTATACAACAATTCTGACAACTGTAAGTTTGCTAGTAGATCGTTAGAGCTGGTCTAGCATAATCTGACGTATCAATAACACAGATGACAAAAATGACAGCAAAAAAGTTGGTACAAAAACCTCTCCTCCCAACCTTCTCACTCCACCCAGTGTTGTGCTACTTCCAAAATTCACAGTGACTTTCTATAACAGCTATTTTTGATGATAAAAATGTACTGGGATGTCATAAGGGCTATGAAGGATGGATAGAAGTTTTTCATAATAATAGTTTGTGGTGATAAAGGAATAAGCATGGAATCATAATAATAAATAGTTAATGGTAAAGTCATAGACATGTAAAGTGGGCAGTGCTATGGATGGCAATTTCTCTCCTTTTCAGTTCAAATGTCCTATCTTCTAAATGCCTGCAGGAATGTGTGTATACAAATATTTATATATTTACATGTTATATATATGGAGTTACATACTACGTAAACAACATGGTTGTGCCAGAACTATAGGACTGAATCCAAGACCTTCCCACTGCCAATTCAGTGGCAATTAAACTCCCAACTTTGGTCCTGATTTAGCCAACTTTTAAAGCATGCGTTTAACTTCAAACATATGGTTAGTTCCATTCTTTGTAGTGAGGCCAGAAAGGTGCTTGAAATTACATATGCTCTTGATTAGCTTACTTGGGAGCTGAAGCCATAGTAGAAGTATGTGAAAAATAGCTCTGTAATATTCCCAAGCCATTTGTTGGTTCACAAGTTACTTGAAATTACTAAAATATTCCAGAATGTGGAATGTGAAGGCGAGGGAAGGAAAATATATGACAACATACATATGCAGTCACTACTGATTAAGAAACAACAGTGTAGACTTTTTGGTGGTGTTATTACTCAGTATGATTTTACTTTATTTTTATTCGTGAGCTTTAGCTGAAAAAATATGTTTTAGCCATCTGTCTGCAGAAACATTTCTCAATGCTGCAGCAGTACGTTTGCAGTGTTGGCAGATACCCGAAAGTCACTTCTTTCACTCAGATAGTGACTCACTGAGCCGTTTCAGCTCACACCTGAACACCACCTGAGTTTCGCATCTCCAGTCGCTTTTCTTCAGTCCCTCCAAACTCCAGCTTTGCATCAGCCCGGCTGGGAGACACAGCTTTGTCTGGGCAGCGGTCCCGATTGCTGCCTTCTGAGAAACAGCCATCTACCTACAAGGGATTTCATAGTTTTCCTGTGGAAAATAAGATGATAGAGTTCAGTGTCACGGTATAATTATAGCTAAATATAGGTATAGTTCCTATCCCACTTGTATGCAGTATTAAGGAATACAGTGATGTTTAGTTTGATTTTTCTTTTAGGTGCTCAGGTAGTGTTTCAACAGCAATGATCTAAACCCCCTTGCTATGTAACAAATACTTTATTGCAATTATTTTTAAATTATTTTCAGTTTCCCTGAATTCTCTCTGAACTAAGCTTGCACAAACCAAACAGAAATATTCTTAAAACAAGCCTTAACTAAGACATGCAACATTAAAGGAGAAAGGAAAAGGACAATGTTGATGCAGAAAAAAAGAAATTCCTTTCAGTAATCAAAGTTGTTTACAGTATCTGTACCTCCATCTATAAGATGTCTGAACAGCAGCTTCCCATGGGTTGAGGATGTCCATGTCTGACTCGGGACAATAAAGAAATGCCCAAAATAACTGTAATGACTAAAGAAAGGTCCCGCTATGTCCATATATGTTCTCTTCCTTCACCTGTAGCTCAGAGCAGCAAACACGGCTTCAAACTCAACGCACTGAGGCACAGCAGCCAAGCACTGGGGTTAATCAGAAAGTTATCAGTAAATCACAATATCTGCCTGTGAGTTACCATGCGATTTATGAAAGTGGACTGAAAAATGGCATGATAGGATTCAGCAATAAACCTTTGTGACTAACTGTCTGAGCATTAACTACCCCAAAAGAACGGAGGAAGTGTAAGCAGGCAAGAGAGGACACAGCATGGAATGGTGCCCATGGATTCTGGAAGTTTTTTAGCCCTCTGAACTATTTCTGTTCTGTAACACTGACATTAATGTCATTACACCTTGGACACCTCATGCTCAATGATATTTTTCTTTTCTGTAGTTCCTTAAATTCATTACTTACTGTAATCACCCCAAATTATATAATTCTATGATTGTGTTTAATTATATTCACAGTATACAT
The DNA here is from genome assembly GCF_000690835.1 of Fulmarus glacialis. Taxonomy (NCBI): domain Eukaryota; kingdom Metazoa; phylum Chordata; class Aves; order Procellariiformes; family Procellariidae; genus Fulmarus; species Fulmarus glacialis. The sequence goes on from NW_009225445.1 coordinate 12,556, forward strand.
AAACAAAATTAAAAAACTAAAGCATTCAAATTCCCATTACAAAAATTTAGTTAAAATAAAGTTTGCATGTGACCAATTAGAAAAAATTTAAAACCAATGTTGTGGCGTTTGCAACTTTTTCTTTCTCTTTGTAAAATGTGAATAAATTATCCATGCTAAGGTCTATCTGCTTGCTAACTAGAAAGATAGGAAGACAAGAAACAATTCCAGAGCCTGAGCTTTATCCCATGTATTCTGTAGGCGCTTCTTTACAGGCTTTCTTGTGAGGTTTTCGGGTATCAGTGCAGACTGGAAGGGGTTTTCTTATCAGTTCTGCAAACCATAACTTGCAACATTGGTACATTAATGTAGGAACACGGTTAATGGCTTAGAAGGAAAAGATTTTGCCTCAGAAACATAGTGGAAACAGCTTAACAATTATCAGATATCCAGTCCTTAAACAGTAACAAGTGGTATTAAAGGATGCATGCGTGTAGATGATCCATAGAGACTAAAGTACATCGAAGGCATATGGCTAGATAAACAATGAGCATGTTGCACCA
>NW_009225445.1:13122-56445 GCF_000690835.1 Fulmarus glacialis
AGTAGTTTTAGGTATGCAAGTCACTGAAGATAGAGGGAGATTTCTAGGCAGGACAGAAAGAATCAAATTTGCTCATTTTTGCTCATTTTTAGCTCTTCACAGTGAAATTTATTTGGAGTTTCATTATAACCACCAAGTATTTCATGTTATTAACCTTTGAGTAGTTTTAAATGAAGTCTGTATGGTCTACTGCATTTACTTTGAGTCATGGATTATGCAATAACACAATGGTTTCTCAGCAGGATTAAAACCTGAGTACATTAAAATTCAATTAAAAGCCTGTGACAAGTGCAGTGGTTGACTCAGACCATTAACTGGGATTGTATCTCTCTAAAATGAACTGCTTTGTCACTGCACTAAGGAAGATACATGTTCGTTATATATGTTTGTTATAGCGTAGTGAAATGTTGGGCTCTCTTATATTTGAGCAAATTCTAATATTTTTCTCTCAATTTCTGTTTCTCCCTAGTTAGCCAACCGACATCACAATGACTGAGGATTTAGACCACAGATTCAGCAGTCTCACCTGGGATCAGATTAAAATCCTGGATCAAGTTTTAGCTGAGGTCATACCTATTCATGGGAGAGGAAATTTTCCAACGCTGGATGTAAAGCCGAAGGATATCATTCGCGTGGTAAAGGAACAGCTCATTGAAAAGCAAATCAACGTTAGAGATATCCGTCTGAATGGTTCGACAGCCAGTCACATCCTGGTAAAGCAGAATGGAACCAGTTACAAGGACCTAGACATCATTTTTGGGGTGGAACTTCCAAGTGAGCTCGAGTTCCAGGTTGTTAAGGAAGCAGTTCTTAATTGCCTGTTGGACTTCTTGCCAAAATGTGTTAATAAGGAAAAAATCACTGCTCAGACTATGAAAGATGCTTATGTGCAGAAGATGGTCAAAGTCTCCACTGACCACGATCGCTGGAGTCTCATCTCGCTGTCAAACAACAGCGGCAAGAATGTAGAATTAAAGTTCGTCAACTCGCTCAGACGGCAGTTTGAGTTTAGTGTGGACTCCTTCCAAATCATACTGGACTCCATACTAAATGTTTACAGAGCAGCAGACTGCAAACTGACAGAAGACTCTCACCCCACTGTCATCGCTGAGAGTATGTATGGAGACTTCAACGAAGCAATGGACCACTTAAAATACAAACTGATTTCCACAAGGAACCCGGAGGAAATCAGAGGAGGTGGCCTCCTGAAGTACAGCAATCTCCTGGTTCGTGACTTTAAGCCGGCAGATGAGGCTGAAATTAAATCTCTGGAACGTTACATGTGCTCCAGGTTCTTCATTGATTTTCCAGATGTTGCTGAGCAGCAAAGGAAAATTGAGTCATATCTGCGCAACCACTTCATCGGGGAAGAGAAAAGCAAGTATGACTACTTGATGACTCTGCGTGGAGTTGTAAACGAGAGCACAGTCTGTCTCATGGGACATGAACGAAGACAAACTCTGAATATGATCACAATTCTGGCTTTAAAAGTACTCGGAGAACAAAATATCATCCCAAATGCAGCCAATGTAACATGCTATTATCAACCTGCTCCATATATCAGTGACAGAAACTTCAGCAATTACTACATTGCTCACGGACAACCGCCTATCATCTACCAGCCATACCCATTTCACATACAAATGCAAAGCGGCATGGTTTAGGAACACGATAACCTCCTCAGCACTTACACTCCTCTCTCTTTCCAGTTCCCTCTGTAATAAAGGCCTCATTAAAGCAAGTTTTATCATCGCTTTTGATTTAAGGACATATTTTTGTGCAAGTTGCCAAAGTTATTTGGTTGATCAATGTCTAAATCACTGTTAAACAGATCGTAAAATAAGTGAAACAGCTATCATTCATGAAGTATTTATAACCCTTCATGTGTTTGGGCTATACTTTTTTTTTTTCAATGAAAAGAGAAGGATATAAATTATTCTAATTTTATAAAATGAAATGCACTAAGTTCTGGGTTCTAAAAAATTCTTAAGCAAAATTTAAATAGTGTAGATGAAAAATCAAGCCAATAAAATACCTCTCAGTAGAAATTCCTGATTTTAGAAGTGATAGTGTTCTGGGTACATTAAAGTAGATCATCCATCAGTTATACCCATGCAGTTCCAGCAACATTTATTTGCAGCACCTTTTGAAAATACGCATTGATGAGCTGTCTCCTGGTGGTTTGAGCTCTGCTTTACAGGCTCTGGTCTGATCACTCTTCAGGTCCCATTAGAGACGTGAGGTCCCTCTCCTCACCAGAGAACTGTTTAGTAATGGGCAGAAGGAAACATACCTACCAAGAGCAGACTCAGCATTTTTATGTATCCAAAATTTCCACTGATCCGAGTGAGAGATTTGGCTGCTTAAGTGATGCAGCGTTGGAGCCCAGGATTTGCCTCACAGATAATGAAAGTTGTAAGAGATACAACTATTCTGATTAAATTGGTCATGAAAAACAAGGTAATAGAATGAGAAAGAAGGTGAAAATTGAGCACATAGGGCTTGCTTTCTATTGCTAATTTGTTATTGATCAGAGATGCTTTAACGCATAATAAACAGAGTCAGGAAAAAAACCAAAAAGCCCAGGACTGCATTGTTTTTAGGTGAATTAAATCCTTGGCAGTGGCGTTTGAAAAAGTATTTTATACTAGCAATGTCCTGTATATGTTTAGATACCTGCACACGTACACTAGTAGCAAATGAAGATTTCTCTTATGATCAGGAAGTAAAACATTAGTTACAAGTTTTTGTGTGCGTGAGTGTTTACCAAAGATAAGTTTTAAACGTCACATAAGTGCCTCCCTGTGCCAGTTGCTCCGTGAAAGTCGTAATGCTGTTGGCAATCATGCTAGAGAGCTCCTGAATTAGAAGAAGGGAAACATATGCCCTTGGTACTCACCGATGGGTCGCAACGTGTTCACAGCACTGCAGGTCAGAGAGGCGTGCACCATTTGCTTCAGTATGAGCAGGTTTGGGACAGATGGATCCAAGGCGTTCTCACCGCAGCTCCTTTGGTTTAGGTGCTGAACATGATACGAGAAGGAACAGTAGTAGTAACGGCAAGTAATTTCATAGTAATGAAAAGGAGATTTAGCATGGGTGCGGTTGTAAAATTGGAACAGCCGACTGGAAAGTCAAGCAGTAGAGTTTCTTACATCCGATGCTTAACACGTCACTGTGTCATACTACAAGTTCGTTACAGGTACATCACTGTGTGTCCTTGTCATCTTTAAAAACACTGACTACATTTTACCTATTTACAACACATGTCAGGTCTTAGAAATTTCTGCTACTTCGTAAATAGTATTTGATTTATTTTACACAGAAATATGCTACATACCACTACTTTAGATCAAACATTTCTAAAATGTCCAAGGTCTGTGAAGTCCTATTGCCAGTGAAATGTAGCTTTCCTTTTTCCCATTACATGCCTGTATAGTAGAACAAAAAGCTGTTTAAAGACAACTTTGCTGACCGTCATCACTAAAGTCAACTCTTTTCTGTAAAATACAGTGCAAAAAACAATGTTTCTGCAACATAAGAAGGGTATACTAATCTACTTGGAAGCTGATTTATTTTGTGATATCTTTCATGAATATAGTACTATTATTTTTGCTGATTTTTCAAGATTGTCCAGTTCCGTGACTAAAAGCACACTTTATTTCACTTCCGCTAGTACCTTTCCATTGGCTAAACTATATTTTAAAAAATCGGCAATTCTAATTGCTATGTTATCAAATAACACTATATTTGTATGTAAGCACTTCTAGGGAATTCCCCCTGTCAGAAGCAAAATGGAGTGAAACATGGTGGATTTCTTTTTTTCAGTTGAGCTGTTTAGATTACAAAGGGAACCTCTAAATTTAGTTCGGTATTTGCCAAATTAAATAGCACTGTGAAATTTTGTAAGAGCCTGATGTGGGTTATGTCCCTGCTAATGCTTGTGCTTCAACACTCAGCTCGTGTGATCTTCAGGGCTGAAGAGCCAAAAGCTGACTGGGCACAGCCGGGACTTTCAGATGAATCTGTGGGAGTTAGGCATCCAAATGGCTTGAGTTTCAGGAGGAACTGGGCTCCTAAACTCCCTAAATTTGTTTGAAAATCTTAGTTCATCTGCATTGACCTGTGACCTTAATGCAATGTAGCTACATCAACTTATTACTCCTCCACTCCTGGTTTCCTTGCTTGCTGGGTGGAGAAATGGGTTGATCTTCTCAAGAACCAGGAAACAGGTCAGCCAAGAAGGAGCATTTTCAACATGCCGTGTATAGCCAATGATCCATTACCTGGAGAAATATTTCCAAAAGTTGTTTTTTAACCAACAAGTAGAAACATGTATCACCCTGTGTAAAGGACTATAATTCTTTTTTGAATCAGACATTGTGAAAAGTATCAAGAATGATGAACTAGCTCTGGATTTGTATAAACCAGCCTGTCCACTTGTACAGAAACTGTTTATTTAAATGTATATACTTAATTCTGTCATGTCTCTGTTTATACATCCAGGTTAGATAAGGAAGGACTCAGCCAAAGTCCATGGAGTTAGTGGGAAGAATCCACCTAACTCTAGTGGGCTTTGTGTGAGACCCTGGAAAAGAGTAAAGGACTTACGCGAGTACCTACAGGTAAAGGTACAAAGACATCAATATGCAAAAATGTCTCAGGTATAAATAAACCCTTTAAATTTATTGAAAAAGGTCTTGTATTTCTTACCTAGAGGTAGTTCAATTTTGAAGGTTAAGTGAGGTTTATGATTTTATATATACTTACCTATATAAAATCTCTCATATCTAGACATACATGGGCAATTAACAAACTCTGATGCATTTAAATATTTCTTTCCAAATGTTATATTGAGACCTGGCAGCAGTATTTGACCTGGAGATTTTTTTTCAAGGTAGTAGTGATTCTGTAAACTAATATTAAAAAGGGGGTGATGGCGTATAGACTGCTGCTTGCAAAACACAGATATCAATATGTAAGACAAAATATTGTAACCTCTTCTCCAGTTGTTACAGGTTTTACTGTGTGCAGATATAAATCCACGAAGAATTGAGAGAGTTTTCTCAGTCTCCTGAGCTTCATGTTTACGTTATAATTATATCTTGTTGTTACAATCTGTTGAATAATTACAATACCTGGAAATTGTAATGCTGATTTTATTTAATCACATAAAAGTTCTTAAGGTTTACAGCTTAAAGTAATCTAATGTTGTCAGGACCTAAGTGTTAAAGTTTCAAGTGCTTTCCTAAAAAATGTCATTTGAATTTTGTGTTATATTGTAAAAGGTCTATTTGAAGCATATACTTTATGGTAGTTCCTTTAAAATGTAATTTGTGAGCTTTATATTTGACACATTACAAAGGTTTTTGCAATGGATAAAAGAAATGTAAAATTGTCCTCAGTCGAGATGTTATATCGTCTGTTGTGTTACACTGAGCCTGCAGATCTGGGAAGTAATGGATCTGATTTACCACCGCGTCACTTCAGTTTTCTAGCTGTGTAATTTGACTGATGTTAGAGGAGTTACATCAATACAAATTTGGAGTTACACAGGTGTGTATTCAATATGCTTTGCAGAAATATCTGGAGAAAGGACAGCGAAGAGAGTTTGGCAGGTCAGCATGATTCTTACAGCTCAGTTTTTGTTCGATATGTTTTTCTATTAAACTAAACAAATGGAAGGGTATTCAGGACAAAGCTGCTGCAGATGAAGGAAGAAGTATTTCACTTAATGTGCCATCTGAAGCTGTTGAAAAAATATTGTAATGCTAAAAATGTGTACTAATCACACAAATTTGTAAGTCATTAGTCCACAGTGTTGACTAGTGCCTTTGGGTATTTGGGGAGCAATCATTAAAATAACTTTCTTGTTTAATGTATGGTTTGCTTGTAATACCTTCATTATTCTGGCTGGACGTCAGTTCTAGCATGCGGACTTCTTCTGGCAGCCAAACTGGCGTATTATAACTGCAAGAGTGCTAAAGATTCCGTTACGGTTCGTTAGGTCAGTAACCCACCAGCTCAAATTTACCACTGATGCGCTGTCAGACCTACACTGAAGGGTGCAGAACAACCGGATTCTCACAAATATCTTTAATACATTTGAATGGCTCTACGCTAGTTGTCAAACAGGCTTGTGTCAAATATTCACAATTTAAGTGCCTAGATATATGTTTATACAATAAAAACATGACTGCTGGGTAAATAAAATTAATACTTAACTTGACAAATGATTTGACTTTACATATGCCTAAAAATACATTTTACCTACGCTGAATGCACATTCCCATAAATCTAAACACATACTTATGCAGGCTGTAGAATTTCTGTTGAGTATGAACACAGGCAATGCCAGTGATGCTGGACCCAAGGTCAGGGAAACTCCTACAAACTCTGAGTTTTCAGTTGATGAAACACATATATCACAGTTAGATTTCTGGTTGCTTACTTGGATTTTCTGGATTTCTGGGGTTTGAGTTTGGGTTTTTTTTGGTTGGGCGGGTTTTTTGTTTCATGGGCTGGGTTTTGGACTACGGCTTATTAATTCAATCATATTTTTTAAAAAGGACAAAACAATATTGTTCTTTCTTCCTGGGGGTGTTAGATCCTAGAGACCCTCCGGTGCCTTACAGAGGAGGGGAAGGAACATGCTGGAGGTTTTAGCCCCATGTGAGAGCTCGGAAATTCCTGACTTGGGTGTTTATTGTCTTTTAGCCTCTTGCGGTGTTGACTGCGCAGTAAAGAGACTCGCTGCGGTTCGCATACGGCAAAGATGCTGCAATTTGGTGGAAATGGGGAGGAAAAGCAGCCAGGACTGGTGTGCCTTGGCAGCCTGAGGGTGCCGGAGAGGGTCCCCCACCCTCGCCAGCCCCTTCGAGCTGCTCCCCAAAGCCCCTTTGCTATCAAACGCCTGGTGAGATTAAAGGGATGGGAAAGGGAATGGCAAGCTGTTGTGCAGAGGGATCTGCAAATCTCCTCTTTGCTTTAGTGACACTCATAAATTGGCGCAATACAGTCTTCAGTGTTTTACCACTTTGCTTCATGCGTGCGTAGCCGGCTGCGCTCGGCTCTCCCTTGGGCAGCCGGTGCCGTCCCGAGCTCTGGGTGTGGGAGGGCAGCGAGACACCCACAGTCTGGGGAAACCTTTTTTTTCTTTTTTTTTTTTGTAACGTTGCTCAAAACATGCTCTTTCACCTGTTTTTCATAGTGGAATGGATAAATTTTTGTAAAAGCCTTCCCGTTTTTTTTAACTAGTAATAGCCATTTAATCATAATTTCATTTCCTGACTGTTTCTTTTCTTTTATACAGCCAGATTTTTAATAGTCTGCCTCTTAATAAAACAGTAAGTGGGGAAATGGGAAGGCAGCCCACATAGCGGGGTTTCCTTTCCTTAAATATTCACCAGATGCTTTCCTGAGGAATTAAAAATCTAAGGAAATATATGAAGGTAACGGAGGGCTGTTTTCTAGTCCCTGCCACCCCCCATTTTTTCTGCTCCATCAGCCTCTGTCATTAAATACTATTTCATAAGCAAGCGATTTTCTTCTTACCAGCTGCTTCCATATTCAGCTCCATTTCATCTTGTACCATTGCAGAACCTGTGTTTCTGAAATCACAATTAGTTACCATGGAAAGCGATTCAATACCGTAATAAATACACTCAAAGGCTGCTCACTCAGCTATGTATTACAAAATAAAAATTAAAAAAAGCCCTCCAGAGAACTGGGTCCAGATCACGTGTATATATGTTTATGGGCAAGTGTGTGCTTGTATGCACACAGGTTAATGTAATTTTTGATTATATTTTCCTTGTATGCTGGGTGTATGTGAATACAGACAGCATAGCAAACCCCACCGAGACGCAGCCCTCCCTCGCAAGCCCTACCCTCCAACATGAGCCCCCTTTTCCCCATCCTATATCTTGTTTTCCTGTAAATATTCTCACCCTGTTGTTGATAGGAATTTAGTTCGCACTCATTCTGTTTTGCTTTCTGGAACAGACTGGAACACGATGCTGCCCATATGGTCCTGTATTTCTGCGCACACACAACCGGCGGCATTTCAGCGTCCTCGGCCGCTGCCCGATGCCGGCTTTGCCGTCCCGTTTTCCCCGCGGCGGAGAGGCGGTGTTGGGAGCACGGCAAGTCGCGGCTCAAGATGTTGATGCAACCCAGCGGTGCTCTCGCCATTTATGCCAACAATTTCTTCCTCCAGCGTTTTATCGGCTCCTGACATTTTCCAGACAACAGGCTGAATGCAGCTCGTCGTTTTGCCTAAAGGATAAAAACGGATGTTGAAATATATCTCTTTTTATTGTATTGCCTGCTTATCCCTGCCAGTTCCCAGGTAATGACATTTTCCTGTCAAGGGTCTGGATTCATTACCTGCCTTGAACGGCTTATATACCCCATCAGGTCAGAAGAGCGAGCTGTGAACTTCTCGTATTGAAGTACAAACAACTCGTTATGCTTCTTTAGAAGTTGATTAAATTGTAAGTTCCAGCCCAAACACTCAGTCGCGTTTTCAGTCACGAGGCAGAAAGATGACCATAAGAAACAGCATCGCAGCTGTTCTATTTAATAGCGTGGGACAAGCACAGCTGGTCTAATACTGAACTCTAAATAATTTATTGCATCAATTAGCTCCTTCATTAAATAATATATTCAGTCAATGAATTTCCCTACTCTTATTGTAGGAAACAAGAGCGTCAGAAGTCTTTACATCCAACGTGCGAGCCAGGCACCTGCTTCATACAGCTTCCACGGAGGCTACCCACAGAGACACATCCAGGTGTACCTTTATGTGCTTTTCTGAACCGAAATGTGATTTTTTTCCCATGGTTTCTAAGTAAGGTCATAAGAAAACAGGTCGTAGTAGAAAAACTAACGAAAACCTGTGGGAGAAGCATGTTTTAGGCAAAAGTTTGTCTCCCCTTGGAGTCAACAAGGTTATTAAGTTAGACTATGAAGCAGAGCTACAATAAAACATATAAAATAAGAATATTTAAAAATTGGAAGTGGTTTTGTTTTTCAAGTTTAAAAACCAAGTGATTTGTCTTTATTAGAACTTGCTTTTACCATCTTTAGATTAAAAATATTTTTTGTTCGTTTCTCGCTTACTTTGTTTCTGGCACTTTCTTTTTCCCCCTGCTTTTGCTCCCTCCTTACCTCCGCTTTCGGCTGGGGTGTCCTTATGGCTTAAAACACTAAGCAGAGTCTCAAAAACCTCCCCCCTACACGTCCAATGTATACATCTGGGCTGACACCTCATCCTGAGGGTTTTGCAGGGACAATACTACGGGGAACCTCATCACGTGAATACAATTCAGTGTTTGGGAAATATAAAAAAACTCATCAACTTCTCCCATTAGTGATATTAAATAGCGGAATGCAAATAATCTAAGGATATTTTTGGTTTCATGGTGATTTAGATTTGCATAACAGTATATTCGTCAATACATGTTTGTGTTAAACGACGAAAAGGAAAAGAATTTATTTTATAAAGTAAGGCTGACTAATGAAATGTTGCCGTGGCAGCTGGGTCCCGTGATGGGGAAGCTCTGCTTCGGGGCTCGTGCTGCGGTCCGGGCAAATGGACGTATGCACTGAGTACAGTCGTGGTCACTGCTGGAGCTGAGATGTGATGAGTGTAGCTAGTTCCTCATTGTTCTGTAACTGTGAATATCCAAGTCATGGGGCTGTTTTCAATTATTATTATTTCGCTATTCAACCCCTTATTAAGTAATTCTGCACTTCTCTACCCTCCTTCACTGATGTGCGGAGACTTTGTGCAATGACAGCGTGAAAATAAAAATACATCCATGGAAATGCCACCTCCTGGGAACTGTCGGAGTGCCTTACCAGTTGTGTTCGCCAAAGCAGCCGTTCTCCCAGGGAACAACTTCCGAGTTAAAATGGTGGAGAGAAATTGGTTTGAAGGACACAGCGTTTTCCCTAACACCTGCTTGAAAAATATTACAGATTTTATTAGCAGTTTAACTCTGTTTACTTTAAGGGCATTAGGTCTTCCCATCCTTGTAGAGGGCTGGCAATCAGTCCGAAGGGCTCTCAGGTTGCTTAAAATCAGTGGAAAAGTCTTTCCTGGCTCTGCCCTGATAGTCCATCCCCTGAACCGGAGCAGTAACCCCCTCCTCTGCATACGTCTGTGCTTTGAAAGGACAAGCAAAGGCGGCAGAGCTGGAAAGTGTGCACGTATAGGCTCTGTGCAGCTCGTGCTAACAGCGATTGACTGCAGGTTTACAATATTAAGTTGTAGAGCTCAATAAAAAGTAGGTAAGATGACTGGAGTAAGAAAAAGAATAGTAAAGATAGAGGCTTTGGGGGTTTTTTCAGTCGCGGTTGCATCTTAGACACTGTAAAAGCCGATTTTAGAGCCACTGGAAGTCATTAGAAATCCTCCCTTCGATATTGATGGGGGTTGGATCAGGCTCAGCCTTGTGCACGTGGCTTTCTGCTTCTGATTTAACAGGAATGGAAGATTTCGAGATTGCTTTTCATTATAAAAATGTGTGTTCTCCTCCTCCTCTCTTCTCCCCATTGCCATCTGGGCTGGTCGTTAGAGCCCACGCCGATGACCCCTCCAGCAGCTCAGCCTTGTGCAAACACCGGGGGCACGACTCGACCCCGGCTGCTGCAGCTCATGGCTGGCAGTCACCAGCTTTCACCCCCTAACGTGAATTGGTTTGCTTGGCTGTTAACGTGAGAAGGGGAATACGTGCATTTAATCAACCTGAAAATGAAGTATGCGGCATTAATGGAGGTAGCAGAGCTGCTGAAACGAATCGAGCCCTCTGCTTCAGCAAAAAGTCGCAATAATTGAAATTGCAAACCACCTCTTGGAAATAGGGCAAAACGAGCACACGTGAGCAATTCTTTCCTGTGGACAGATTCCTTCCCAAACTCTGGCTTGTCTAAAGCATGGGCTTCCCCCAGATAAGGAGCATCAGGACATCAGATCCATGATAAACTCCACATTTCTGAAACAAACCTGCAATTTAAAACGCAAACTACAGCTGGGAAGATAGACGACAGCCAGGGGTGAGTGCACGGCAAAGGTGCGAGGAGTTGGGGAGCCACAAGGATTTCCCCACGTCGGTGTTCCGTGGTGGGGTGATGCTACCCATCGATCTGGATATCTGAGCTCCCCTGCCCGTGCGGCGAGCTGTCAAAGTAGTGGTTCTCCACCAAAAACCTTTGGCTGAAGGGGGTTAAAACCATGTTCTTCCCCATTTTGACAAATCAATAATTTTCACTGGAAAAATCTCCCTCTCATCCCAGTCAATGTTGGGGAGGGCTGGAGGCAAGAACTGAGATTTGGGTTCCTGCTCATGAGTTCCTGAGACTAAACTCTTGATGTATTTACACACCATCTATCTGTGGAAAGCCAAGGAAGGATTCCAGCCTGGAGCTCCTCCCTTTGCCAGGGCGAGATTCGGCGATCTTGGCTTTGCTGGTTTGGGAGGCAGAATGGAAACTTTTGACATCTCCATCTCCTGCCCATTGACCATGAAGGACCCTCTGTCCCGCTCCTGCTGGGGACAGCAGCTCTATGGAAACACTGCTGGACATCATTATTTATGGTGGTTTAGTCACCCTGGAAACAAAGTAGATGCTACCAGACATGACTTTTAACACAGCTAATTATATCATTAGTGTCGGTACCACTTAACAACTGGCATATACCTTCCCTGGTCCAGCACTGGCAACGTTGCCATGGGAATGACCCAGCTCCACGCCTCGCCAGGGCCGGGCAGAAGATGCGCCAGGACCACGACGAGGTGTCAGGTCTTTCTTCCACCCATCCCAGAGCGGGCTTGCTGGCTAATCTAAGTTCTGCATTTGCTAAAAAATACTATTTGGGGGACAAGAAACTGCTCATGAATCGCCTAGTTGAATTTTGTAAACACACTGCCCCGAAACATTTCACACTGCCATCCCCGTGTGCCTCTTCAGCCTCTTGTTTCCCAACAATGCTCCCATCTCAAAATCTACTGAAGCAAAAGAATTCATTAAATGAAAAAAAAAAAAAAACAAACCCAAGAGCAAAGCAAAAACTTTCCTCCCCCTTTACCTAGGACTTCCCGATCAGTCCCAGCGACGTCGATCAGCATTTTAAGATTCCAGAACGGCTCGGAAGAGATTTTGGAGGGTGTCCAAACCATTCATCACCTGGCAAAAACCTCTGGCTCCATGGGGGATGTGACCACGTCCAAGAGCCATGTCCAGCCAGGACACGCTGCAACAAGAGCCCACCGGGCTCCTGAGGTCCACGGGCGAGCAAGAAAACGCTGCTTTTTTCCTCCTCCGTTGTACATACCTGGGGTCAAATCATTCCTGGTGGGTTTTCACAAAGTTTAATGGCGTTATAACCACACATGCACACGAAGAATGTTGGCTTTAGTTTCTGAGTGAGAAGCAAACAGCTCTGTAATGAGCTAATAAATGATCCTTGGAAGAAAAAAAAAAAACCTAAGTTATTAAATCCCTGTCCTGAAGGCTGCGCACATCGGCTCTGCAGACTTATCAAGCTATTTCGCCCCAGGAGCAGCCGTTGTGGATGGGCTGGTGGGTCTCAGGCTGTTCATCAAGATCCAGCTATTTCGCAGAGATGCTGTCACCGCGGCCCGGCTCTGGCTGGCAGCGGTTTTGGGGTGATACATGCATTTTGAGAGGCTGACCCCCCTGCAGAGCAGCGGGTGGCAGGTTCTGAGCTAGGGGAAATAAGAAGATGAGGGATGGATACGCGAGTTGGGGTTTTAAAGCAGAAACCTGAAAACAGTGTTTGTGGAATCAGAGAAATCAGTTAAAAAATAAAGAAAATGACTGAACTGCCACCGAAACCCACGTGTGTCTGCTTTCCCTCGCCTGGGAGGGATGAATCCTTCGCTGGCAGATGATAACCAACGCATCCAGCCCGGCGGGGGGCTGCCACAGTGGGACAGCACGGCTGTAGAGGGGGAATATGTAAACTAGCAGGGAGACAGATGTAATGGAGATGTGCCCAAAGCCCCAGGAATAAATCCAAGTGCCCGGTGGATGTTTTTCAGCAAAAGAAAAATAGCGTAATTTTGGATCGTTCTTCTAGGGATTAGGGGTTCAGCTCCATGGGATTTTAAATGCAATAGCATTTTTTAGTCTTTTGTGATGCTCATATTTATCCCCCCTGCCCATCGCCTGTCACCAAACACGGGACGTCCCCGGACCAGCCACGCACCCGCCTCTGACACCCCTTTACAACCGCTGAAATCCTTGAGACCCCACTAACTGCTCTGTGCTGCAGCTGTTTACTGGTCTAAAGCAAAAAAAAATTGGCAAAATGATATATCTTTTTGTCTTTGTCGATGAAACAATGTCAAAGTGACTCGAACCTGCAAATAAAAGGAAGCAAGCGGCACCTGACTGGAAACCTTTTGTTGCAAGGTTGGGGCTTGAGGGCACTTGTTCCTACATCTGTCCCGTCCCTCTCTGCCCCAGCCCTGAGAAAGCCAGCAGGAGGGGAGGTTGGGCACTGTCACCCCATTTGGCAGCATGGTTTTGGACTCTTCCACCAGCTTCCCATGAGGAAGACGTTGGGGGAAGGTAGGGCTGAAGGTCTCCAATGCACCAGCAGAACCTGTTCATTGCTGTTGTTCTCCACGTACCGCCCAGTGCCGTGCCCAGAGTGACACTGGCACAGATGCAACCCGGCCAGCACCTTTCTTGGGGGCATTAAAAAGAAAAAAAAAAAAAAACCTAGAAGATAAATTTGGCCCTGAGGGTGGTGGAAATCCAAAGACACTTTGCAGAAGCATCTCTGCCGCCCACCACAATCCCCCAGGCAGACTCTGCCCCCAGGTGTCAATTATTTCAAAATTGACTCCAGCTGAAGAGCACCTGCTCATAAATATCCACAAATCCTCCCACATCCTGTTTGCATCATTGCCCGTGTACTTTGATGGGAGAGAATATGAGTAAATGACTGACTCACGAGGTCTTATTTCTCAAATTTCATGCAGTTTTAGAGTTTTCCTTGTATTTTACATTAAGATGCTTGTTCCTTTTATAACCTTCATTACACATTAGGAAGAGTGCACGCAGCCCCAAATAGCTCTTGAATTTATAAATACGGAGCAATCGATGTATTTTATTTTGCAATTATTGCGATAAACAAATGGGATATTTCAGTAATGCTCGAATGTGCTCTGTAAGTAATGCCTCTCATTGTCCTTTAATTGTATGTATTTGGTAAATGAGCTTTAAAGGTTCTATTAGTATTCATTAGGCAGAGACTACCATACATTTTCTGCAAAATTAATAAAATATAACTTTTTCCTCTGATCATGACGTAGCTGAGTTGCAACCCAGTGCAATGCACTTTTATTACAGGTATGTATTACCGTTTCTTCCCAAAGCCTGGTTATGAAGGTTACAAAGTGGCTGTTTTTAGTTAATGGCTGTGTAATGAACATAAGTGTGTGCACTTACCAATTTTCTTCTGATTTTTCAGGCAAGACTCCACTGCCGAGCTAGGAAAATGGTACTTGAAATCCAACTCGCTCTTGGTGCTGGGGTGCTACAATGCTGCCATGAACGTTACCGAGCCAACACCTTTGGTGCTCCCCTGGGTCAACCCCAAAAGCGCAGAAGACGCTGCCGGTGTCCCCTGGGGCAGGGGAAGAGGAGGAGGAGGAGGAGGCGGCCGACCCCTGCACGGGGCCATGCAGCAGCAGCTCCGTGGAGCCCCAGCTGAGCAAGGAGAGACCAGAGCTCAAGAGACCTGAAATCAGGAATGCTGGAGAAAGGCGATGTGCCTATTACGCCGTCGGGGTTGTGCCATAGAGCCATTAATGGACTGCCAATATTTTGCTGCCATTAATTCTCACTGCCCCTCACCATCCATGGAAAATTCAGTACAAGCGGGAGCCTGTTCTCGGAGCCATCGTTAACTTAAGCCCTCTTGGTTACAAGCTCCTGCTTGGCAAAATACAGTTATTTCTTCCATGTCCTGAGTTGCACTATTCAGCAAAGTTTGTTGTCCAAAACCAGCCCTTGCTGCATCTTTTTGTTAGGACCCAGAAGCCTTTATTCCTCTAAACCCAAACTATTTCTCCCCACTTGTGGGAAGCACTTCTGAGATTGCTGGCGAGTCTTCCTCAAACCTTCACGCTCTGCGTGGAGGAGCTTTAAATGGCGGTGAAGAGCTGTATTGAGTCCGCATCCAAAGAACCATCAACTGATGGCCTCTGGAGAGGCAGGTCCCTCTCGGAGGCCCAGCCGGAGGTGGTGTGCGGTTCCTGGCGAGGTTGAGCAGAGCTGCCCGCTTGGCTGGAGCCATGGGGGAGTGGATGGGAAAGCCTTGCTGCGAGCCAGGGCAGCACGTGAAGGCGAGTCTGCTGAAATAAAACTGTCACAGTTTGTCTCCTTTTTGCCCCCCCTTTTTTTTTTTTTTAAATCAAATGCATTTAAAACAGTTTGCAAATTATATATATTTTTTGTGGGGTTGGGTTTTGGAACATAAACCAAAAAAAAAAAATTATTTGAAAAATAAACCAAACTGCAACAAAAATCCAGAAGAACAGCTATAGAAGTCCAGAAAGCTTTATAAACCCACACGTACAGAGCCGAGGACATTTTTCCTAGCGAATTAATGAAAACTTGACCTAATGACTCACCGGGTGTTGGGTCTCAATAGCGGAAACCACTTGAGCAGGCGGGGAAGGTGAGCCGAGGCTGAAGCAGGCTGTGCATACGGGTGAAAATGCCACCCCCAGCGCACCCGTCCAGGCAGCAGCTAATGGCTTCGTGGTGGTAAAGAAGAGAGACGTGTGGGCTTGTGTGAACATCCACACCGATGGGTTTTTCAGGAGCAGGAGGCAGCACACGGCAAGGGTTGGAGGTGACAGACCGTGGGAACAAACCAGACGAGCATCATCACTGGAAAAAAAATACCCACCTCTTGTCAAGGTATGAGGATATAATATATGTAAAAGGAAAAAAAACATGTGAGCTCTGCTTAGAGAGGGAGAAGGTTTGTTATGAGTTTGTTGTGGAGACGCTAACTCAGATCCTGCCAAGTCATTAATAACCCTGAATTGAAAAGATCCGTCAATCAGTTTGAGGAGCTGAATGAAAAACGACCGAGGGCAGAGCAAGGGTAGAGGCTGCAGAATGTGTCTGGTGCCTTCAGACAGATGTAAAAAATGACAGAGGGAAAGTGTATTAAAAAAAACCCAACTCAAAACCAATCAGAAAAGCTATAAAAAAAATCCATTAAAATATAATGAAGGCTAAGAAATACAGAATATTACAATTTTCATCTTCCCGTGCAGGCTTCCCAAAAGGACTATTAAAGCAAGGCAGCACAGGGAGGTGGGAGTTGGGGCTCTCACTCCGAAAAGGCAACACTTGTTGGAATACCTATACGTCAGATGGTGAGAAGAGTTCATAACCGGAGGATTATATATAGCAAAATATAATGCCACCCCCCCAAATCACAGCAAACTGTTGGGTTTGGCTCTAAATCACAACAGAAATGGAAGAAACCACGTTGGTTTAGCAAGGAGGAGATATTTAATATAGAAGAAAACAGGTCAAGCAACTGATAGCTCTATATAAATATTTAAATGGCAACAGAGCAGCCCATCATGTGTATTGCCTAGGGATTTAGGCTAAATAAATGAAGTTGGCCTTTCCCACCTTGTCATCTGCGAGTCGGTAAATATTTGGGGTGCTCCATCACCGAGTACAGACACCTTGGGAAAAAGAAAACCACAAGCAAGCAAATGGCTTCATGCTCCCAGATTCTCAGGAAAGAAATGATTGCAGGTTTCTGTTTAAGTCAGAATAATGAAGAATTTAGTTAATTTGTTGCTTAAAGGCATCTGAAATTACAAATAACTTATGTAAACTGAAATCTTACCCACCTTTTCTTGATCAGGGGTCAGGCGAGGACTGGCGTGTTCATGCTAATGGCACATGACATTAATGCATGGAAAGACAAACTCCAGCCTGCTTTTGCTTGAAGCACAGGAGGAACTCTGCCGGTTTTAATGGACATCCCACTTGAAGGCATCCCGAGAATTACATTTAGGATGCCAGATGCAGTGCATAGGTGATGCGTGAATAATTCAGTTGTTCTCTCTTGGAAGAGGGCAAAGAAAATGTGTGCTGGCACAAGCATCGCCTCTCACTTTTCAAGGACAGTGCGATATATTCCTTCCATTCCCAACCCAAACTTTAAGAGCTTGCGTGTCTCCCCTGCAGGCTAACCACTAACTGCGGGTATGTTGCGCTGGTAGCTGCGAGCCCCTGCCGAGCAGCGCAGAGGCTCGGCAGCACCCACCAGAAATAGCAACACTCTTCAGCAGAGCTTGAACTTGCTGCGCTTCACCAGGCTTCGGCTCGCACTTGGGGAAGGGACATGAAAAACCGTGTTGGTGCTGGAGCTAACGGGCTGGAGGATCCCCGGAGAAGAGGTGTAGGTACGGCGGGGGGGGACGAATCCCAGCTGGAAATTTCCAAACGAGTTGTCCGTGATTCAAGCCGGCGGCAGGCGTGAAGGGGAGCGTGGTCTGAGCCGGAGATGACATGCCACGAGCTGGAAGTGCCCATGTGGTTTCCCTATAAAGCGGTTTTAAATTTTATAATTTTATATGCAGTGCAAAATAAAAGGTATTTCATAAATCTTCCCTTCCCTAAAATAGAGCCGGGTAAGTACAGCCAGATGCGAGGAGTGCTGTAACAGCAGAGGGGCAGAAAAAAATATCTGGAAATGTAATACAAACCTCTTTTAAAACAACCTCTTACTAGGCTGAGGCAATACGTATATATTGAGCAGGCAAAATCATGTTACCAAGGAAAAAATACTCCCCCATCAGCTTTATTGGGGTCAAAATTTACCCCGCTGTGTAAGGTGCCCAAGGTTTGGCAATGAAACAGCATTTATATCCACCCCTGCTACCTCCCCCCTCCTTAAAGGAACATCTTGTTGAGGTAAAGATGGGGGATTATATATTATTGATTTAGATCTTGCAGCTTGTTTTTCATCAGAGGAGCTTTGCTAGTTCCAGCCAATTATCCATTTTAAGTCTCAACAAGAATTTAAGGGTGGAAAGAAGAGGGGCTCATATCACGTTAACGATTTAAACATGTGCGTGGCTGCTGCTGAGGATGGTGTCTTTCCCATGGCCCTTCAAAAAGGGCAAATAAAAAAATTGTGCCAAGCCTGGAAGAGTAACCTCGTGAGCATCCACAGCTACGGCACCGTCTGAGGTGCGGTCGGGTTGTTCCCTCCCCAGGGCAGCTTCTGCTCCGGCTGGTACAGTCGGTGGTTATACGGGACTTGAATAAAAGAAACATGCACCTACTGTAAGCCGGTGATAGAAAAGATTTCTCCTAAAATGAGCTAAAAAGGTATCATCCTTCCCAGCTCTGTGAGGTGTATAGAAATTCACTCTGAATGGGAGAAAACTAGAATATCGGCTTCATGAATGCTGCTCAGACTTGTTTAAAAGCTCTATTGGTTTCCTTGAAATGTCGCAGATAAACAAACACAATAATGTAATATTGCTGTGCAAATCATGGGAGCAGATATTAAGCATTTGAATGACAAATAACTATTTGATGTAAAACGCTGCACAAGATAACTTCTTACTACCTTGGGACATGATGTCACGCCAGGTCGGGTTGACAGGCAATTACTGTTGGCTGTGACAGATAAATGTGAACTCGTTGACTCTGCATGTTATTCTAGCTACTCTGTTTTGGCATTCAGACGTGATGGGGGAAGCAAAATACACAGGTAGGGATGCTGAGTGGCCCCCAGGAGGCATCCGCCACACCTACCCCTCGCCTCTCCCCAAATTCAGTTCATCCTCGGTTCTCCCCACAGCTAAACCAAGTCTGCCGGCTGTGCTATGAATATCAGGGTGATTTTTCCCAGTCCCCCTTTTCCCCCTTATGTTCCCTTTTTCCCCGTTGCTGCATGTTTTAAGGAACGTAAAAGTATGCAAACTCTTTTATACTTGGGGTAACACACAACATTTAAAAAGAGTGGGTCCTACACTCACCATATAAATAGTTATTTGTATAAAATGAATACAGTGGCCTTTCATTACAGGGGAGTAACGGTGAACCAGAGCTGTCGCAATAAATAACGCGATTTATGAAACTCAATGGAAAGCGGCAGACCTGCGTGCTTTCTCACCGAGCCGCAGCTGCCTGCTCCGGCTGGAGGCAGCAGCAAAACTCCCAGGAGCTGCCGCGGAGCGGGCAGGGTGCGGATGCGAGCGGCATCCCCGGGGGGGCTGCCCCGACAGCCCCGCTCCCCGGGGAACGCTGCCCGAAAGCCTCTCATCCCTGTGTGCGGCTCATGGCTTGCACAAGGCAGAGAGCACGGGAATTGCCTACATTGAAGGGAATTTGCCCTGGGATATTATTAAGAGTCCAGCCAGGTGTCTTTTCTTCCTGATAATATAAAAGAAAAAATGAGGGTTTTAAAATTAAATGTGCATATTCGTGGTGCCATGGCCTCAAGTTGCGCCAAGGGAGGTTTAGATTGGACATTGGGAAATGAAAGAGCGGTCAGGCCTTGGAGCAGGCTGCCCAGGGAAGTGGTGGAGTCACCACCCCTGGAAGTATTTAAAAGACGTGTAGATGAGGCGCTTAGGGACATGGTGGTGTTGGGTTGACGGTTGGACCTGCTGATCTTAGGGGTCTTTTCCAACCTTAATGATTCTATGAATGCACAAACACCAAGCACGCACACACACCACCTCGTACTCACGTTGCTCTTTTTTTCTAGGTGTTACTCAGACCCACCTCAGGTGCCCACGAGAAACTCCACTCGCGGAGCGTCGTTCACACCAGCGTAGCTCAGATCTGTCACACTTCTGCCACCGCCAAAGCAGGAAAATGAAGAGGAGACAACCGCCCCGTCCAGTAATGAATCACAACCAAGGGTCTGTAACAACCAGAGTGGTTCCAAAATTCTGGTTATTTTTGCCAGCAATAGTTAACTTTTTTCTGCTCAGAGCAGCTGCACCTCTGCAGGCGGCAGCCCCGTGGATCATGGCGCTGAAAACAGGAGCTGCCAAGGGGGATGCGACTGCCCTGGGTCGTTTGGGGGCTGGTTTTGTCACATGGGGGATATTTGCTGTTTCCCCCATGCCCCAGAGCCCCCGTGGTTTAGCTCCCCCACTGCTGCACCCCAAAAGTTTCCTTGCCCAGGTTTTGGGGGCTCTGACTACTCAGAGGATTTAGAGCAGGATTTAGGTTTTGCATCCCATGGAGGAGGATTATTTCTGCTCATTTAGAGCAGAAATGCAATTTTTCACCTCACCTAGAGCACAGAGGCATTTTTACTACCCCAGATGCGAGTGGGGCGCTGGGGCAGGGGGCTTCCTCCCACGCTCCCGCGGCTGCCCTGGGGTGCAAAACAGCCCCGGCCCGCTGGCTGTGTTACACCTAGCAGGCAACCAGAGGCCAGCATTAAGCATAGCCAGCTCTTTTAAGGTATCAAAGCTTCTTCCTGATTTCTTGGTTTTTTTTTTTTTCAGAAAGACAGAAACAGCAGAGGATGTTTAGATCTGCTCAAATAAGAGAATCCCAGAGGAAAAAGAAGAGGACATCTGCCTGCAGTACCAGCCAGGAGACAACACTGCACCCAAGACACAAGCAAGCTCTAACGAAATAAATATGATCTTCTTAAAATCAAAGCCAAAGATCTACCCACAGAGCCCATTGCCCAACAGCTACACTCAGCTGCCCTTCCTGCCCTCCCTCCTCTCTGAAGGCAAGCACCAGCCCAGCCTCTCCTTTTATTTACCCAGAACACCTGGTAGCAATTTCTTTGCAGAACATAATCAGCTTTTAATTAACAGTCAGGTCATTTATCACCTGGACCTGTTGAACAACATACTGGGTGCTCAGCTAGAGCGCTGGGCATCCTGCCCTCCCTCCTGCCTGCGCCAGTCAAGGGACCTTTGCACCCTATTTTTGATGTAATACCTGGCACTAAAGAAAGTTTATTTCTTATAATAATTCCGCAGCATTGATAGGGCTGTTGCATTTCATTATCCGCTGGTAATGAGATGCGCTGAGGCGAGACCCCTCTCCCCTGACCGCGGGGAGCTTCTGTGGGGGCTGTGAGCAGTGAAATAGGGCTGGCTCTGCTCCGGGGGGCAAAGCGAGGGTTGTTCAGGAGCAGGCAGGGGAGCCCCAGAGGCACGAACGGTACAGGCAGGAGAGGAAACATTTGCAGAGCCGTGCAGCAACACCGACGCCGGCTCTGCCGGTTTGTTGGCTTATTCTGGGTGCGCCCAGAGCTGTGCCTTGGTCCATCAAACAATAATTAAAGCAACTTCTGCTGCTCTGACGCAGCGTTCAGCCGAGGGGGAAAAAGGGGAACATTCACCTTTAGTTATTTCTCGGAGGGTCCCCTGGTGCCCGGCAGGATGAGGGCAGGGTGCTGAGCGTGTCGCGGTGTGCAAGCGGTTCTGCGCGGCTCTTTTTACCTACCAGCTCTGCTGCCCTGCTTAATTGAGGGCTTAGATGCAAAACGGCAGCGCAGAGAGGAGCTCGGGGGAAGGATGCTATTTTAAGTAACGGCATTTGTTAATCAGGGTGGAAATCTACTGGGGAGAGGGGACCCGGGCCCAAACAGCAGTGTTTTCCCAGATCGTCCAAATAATGTGGGTTTAAAATGCTGCTGATGAACACACCTGCTCATCCGTCAGGTTCACCCAAAAACTTTAAAGTCTTTCTCTTGAGTTTCTGGGGGGGGAAAAAAGCTGGCCAAGTACTTCACGCACTAGTTAAGAAAAGTAAATTTTAGCAGGGAAGGGTTGTATCGCCGCCTTCTATAAGATACTGCTCTTTTCTGGAGCCCCTGAAGCTCCTGTGGCTGCTGCTCCAGGAGAGTGGGCTCCTTCGAGAGACGCAGTCTATGCAGAAGTCAAAAAACCCACTAAACTTAGAGAAATTCCCCGGAGAACTTTCTTCATTGATAGCTCTGGGCTACAAAATACTTTCTGACATGTATTGATTCAGCAAAAACTCTATGATATATAATAATGCCACTTTGTCATTTTATATCCAATTATTTCTGCTCCACATCCTTGGGATTTCCCAGCCGAGCACTATGAAGTGGGCAGAGAGCAACCTTTACTTTTTTGCTTGCTCAAAAAAAAAAATAGATGCAGCTGATGCTGGAGTAGCTGCTGAAATTCTTCAGCGTAGGCTGGGCAAGAACTCAGCTCCCCTGGCCAAAATGCTCTCTGCTCACATCTGGGGTTCTCCTAAACGTGTCTGCTCCCCTGATTTTTCTGGTCTTTGCTTCTTTCTCCTTGCAGGAAGCTAAGCTGTAATCTACCCCAAATCCATCTCCCAAGCCCAGCGCTGGAAATTCTGTAGTGAGGATGCACACCAGCCCCTTCAAACAGCCAAGTGTTGGGGCTGAGGGCACAGTCCTGCCTCAGTAAGGCCAGGAGGAGTCTGTCTTGCTGGAGATAGCATCATACCCCTGAAATTTAGCTGCTCTAACCTGGAAATAGCTGCAGTGACTCCAAAACACTGCCTGATCTTGTTATACAAATAACCTGTGTAATAAGTTTTATAAATGCATCATTACTGATGCTCAAAACCGCTGCAGAAAGATCTTCCACTTGTCACCATTGTTCCGATGAAAAAGCCTTCCGCTGGTAAAATCTGAAGTCGGAATTAGACCAAAAAAACAACCAGTACGGAGGGGAAGGCTCCCGCGTGCCACCTCGAGCACCCGATGAATCGTTCCTCAGGCGGTTGGGCAGATGCGCTCCGCAAATGCCAAGAGAAGGACCGAGCGTAAAGAACATCTGGAGCCATCAGGGGAAACAGCGCGCCCGGTCCAACGTGTGCTTTGTGCCACCTTTCAAAGAAAAGCCATTTCAAATCCTAACAGCCAAATATCCAAAACGCTAATACTTGCAAATGACAGGTCATCTGCACCTCCGCGTTTTCCCTGTCATCCCGCGTTTAGTCATATCCCGTACAAAGATGAAAAGCAAAATTATGCCATGCAAATGAAGTGAACTTTCACATTAGCTTATCTATTTATTTTCCCTTAACTATTGCAATTATTATTTCTATTGCACAATCACTCCTCGCTGCTTCGGGTGCGTTATTAATATGCAGGAGCACAGGCTCTTTTGCGAGCTGTTAACATTCATTAGCACTTCAGGTCCTAACGCGGAGCAAACCTTTCCTCTGCTCATTGTCATTCACTGCCTGACACCAACAGCACCGGGGACGCGGCCAGAAGCCGGCAGCCGCGCCGCTGACGGCGAATTCCTGTGGTGGGTTCGCTGGGGCTCTGAGCTGACATCAGAGCGTGCATCACCGTGGTCCTTCACAGTCGTCCCTGGAGACAGAAGAAGTCCGAGGTGATAATTATTCAGATTCCTCTTGAGCTCCAGAGGTTTCCGAAGGATTTTTCTTTCGCTGTCCTGTGCAATCGTGTTGTCATGGTGACCAGAGCGGGATGCTGGACACCAGCCTGGCTCCCCTTCTTGGAGGACGGGCTGGCCAAGTGATGAAGCATGCTTTCCAGTGGGGTTTTGCCATGCCTGAGAAGAGAGAAATGTTAAAAGATAAGGGAAATCTTCTCTAAAACAGACTTGGAATTTTTTGCTTAACCATGACGATCAGAGATTCAGGATTCTCCTTATTATTTTGCAGAATAAAACATAAAAGGTAAGAAGCCTTATCATGGGACCAGACTAAAAACTTCCCATAGTTTGAGCGGTTCTGGAGCAAAACTGGTTTGAGGGGTGCTGCACGGGCCAAACCTGAACTGCAGCTCCTTCGTGCTGTTCTCTTGCTCGGGCTGACCTCCCTACTCGGGCAATCATTTACTCCTGTGACTAAACGTTGTCTCAGCAGGAGTAAGGCTCCATACTGTGGTCCATAAATCACTGGGTAGACTACTCCTAACCAATTAGTTGATTACTAATACGTTTCTGTACTGCGTTGTGAATTATCTGCAAACTTCCCTTGTTCTCCAAGCATGGCACTGACAAACCCGTTGCAATTTAGCACGGCTTCGTTATTGAAACAGTCACATCAGATACACACCCTCCCTCCTGCCTTAGCCGTCCCTCGGCTGTTCTGTACCCTGAGCAGCTCCAAAAAGATTTCGAGACATCTAACCAGTTTTGCCGATGGGAATCCATGCAGGAAGGAGTATTTGCTGGTCTGCCAGAGACTGGCCAAAGTTTTGCTCTGCTGAATGAAAGAAATGATAAAAGGGGACTAGAATTGCTTCAAAGGGAGCGTGTGCTGCCTTTCCAAGGACACGGCGTTTGGGCACCTCCTGAAAGCCCTGGTACTCCTGAACTGTGTCAGTGGATAGTAGATGCAGGCTGGAAACCCTCCAGGGAAGCAAAGCCAGCTCTTAAATGGTGGCTTCCTCGGCACTTGAGTAGGAGCTCTCGGGAACATCAGTGCGGCGTGTAGGACACGGCGCCGGGTCAGCAGCGCCGGGAGTCAGCTGCCACCAGCTCCGCTGTCCGGAGCTTGATGGTCATTTTTTTGGCTGCCATTGAGAGGATGAGGCTTTGTGCCGACTGGGATACAATAGTCTAATGTTTAGTTTTACAGCTATGGTAATAACATTTTACACTTCCTCCACTGTCAAAACAATATGACTTTCACACGTCTGTAGGTTAATTAGACAAATGCACGGGGATAATTTCTCAACCACATATGAAACGCTGGGAAAGGAGTTGGCATCTGTCACTGAGAAACGTGTTTCCTCCACCTCCATCCCTGCGTGCCTTCCTAACCCACCCGTCTCCCTCCGGCACAGTCTTTCCCGGCCAACTAAAGGTGGTGTGCTCGGGTCTGTGCCCGGCGGAGCCGGGCTGGTGGTGCTCCGGTCCCCTCCAGCCACCTGCACCAGGGCCACCTCAGCTCTGCTGGCTGCAGCCCGATAATGCAGAGCAGGATGAGACACCTCCACTTCGGGGCTTCTCATCTAATGCCAAAGGCCGTATTGGGTCACAAACAGGCAAAGGAGCCATGCAAGGGCAGGAAGGATTCACTATGGGTGCATGGAAAAATCCAGATGGAGGTTATCACCCTCCTTCCACCTAGCTTTTGCCATGCAGAGCACTTGCCATTTCAACGTGAAAATATAATTTCCCTTCCAAAAAATCCAGCAAGTTGGCCATGTCACAAAAACAAAATAGAAAAGCAAACCAAAAAGCATAAGGAGGGGCAGGACCGGCGAGGCAGAGGTGCCCCCAGCCGGGGCAGAGCACCCCGGGGCTGAGCTGGTGCTGCAGACCGTGCCCTGGGCCACCAGCAGCCACCGGCTCTGCTCACCCACACGGCAAATCCGTGGTTCAGCGGGACGTTAACATGTGCCGAACAACGGGTGGAGATTGTCCGGTTGACCTTCCTGAATGCTCCAACAGCTTTACTATGGAACTGAAACTCTTTTCCCCCAGTAGCTCCAATACTGTACGCTTATAAGATGGGCACAGTTTCTTGGTGGTTTTAACCAGAACGTGGCTTTTCACGGCTCCTCTGTTTTACCACTGTAATAATGCATTTAAAGGAAGAACTTTCTGTTGCCCTGTCAAATTTCTTATTAAAGCCACGTGTCCTGCTGGTCTGCAAGGAAGGAGAAGTGCTTTCGCACTCTTGAAGCAGGTCACGCTTTGCAACTTGTTTTTTTCAGAGCAGCTCAGCTGATGTCTTTTGCTGAACACAGTGTCCAAAACAACCTGTTTGTGAAGTCCGGTCATTACATTCATTAAATACAAAGAAACTGAAGGAACACAAATTTTACGTTATCTATTTACTCACATCTCCTTGGCCAATTTTTTATTTTGGTGGACTTCCAATGCCCTGGGCAGACAGGTCATTCGAGCCACTAATAATATTTCTTTCTCCTTTGCTCAGCCTATAATGACTACCTCTCTCTCCCTCTTTATCTCTTCTTCTTTCACCCTGTCTGTAGTAATAAAGATCTTCTTCTTCAGCTGTATCTGAGGGTCTCCATCCTACAAGAGATGTGCCCAAGGGGGTGAGCTGCCACCAAAGCATCTTACCTAAGCAGGATACATCTCCAGCTGAATTTTAATGGGGTGTTGTCAACTCAACAATAAACCTGCTTTTTCTTTCTACTCAGATGGAAACTTCCAGGCACGAGCAGATCTTGCATGGTGAAATGGGAAAGCAGGAGTGCTGCTGCACGGGGAAATCCTCTGTGGGCGCCGGTCGCTCGTGGGCTCTATGAAGTGGGAGGAGGTGGACCATGCTTTCAAAGTCTCCCTGGCTCACACTTGCTACAGGGCTGACATTGTCCACATGGCAAAATGTATAGTGTGGCAATCATTGAAAATACCTTTAAATTGTCACGTTTTACTTTATTTAGCTGTGTAGTGTGGAACACATTGAGAATACTTTCCTGTTGGCATGTTTTATCTCATTTTAACTGTGTCATCTTGTCACCAGATACCACTATTCAACCAGCTGTGTACTACAATTCTTCAAGAAGCACCTTTTCCCCTCATCCCAAAGCCTCTCCGGCTCTCGGAGCTCTGTGTTAGTGCAGGAGCATCCTTGGAAGAGCCATCACTTCAGCTCAGCTCCTGTTTTACTCATGGTCCAGTTCTGCGCTCTTTGGGAGCTCGCCTTGTTTCTGGGCTGCCAGGTTTGGCTTTTGATTATCCTGTGAATAATGAATATTTCTGGAATATGTTAAAAGCACCTGCTGAAATGATAGTCAGGCCAGAGATACTCTACAAAGAGGGTACCTTCCTTTTCCGGACCCTGGATCACCAAAGGCTGCCAATTTTAGCAATGCCAGAGAGCTGAGAGCTTGTGCTTCATCACATTTCAACCCCTGGGGCTCCATAAAAACCCAGGCCTTGACCTTAAAATACCTCCGTCAATACTTGATACTTGGATCTGTATTACACAGATAATGTCTAAAATATCACAAAACTCTAAAGGATGTTTATCTTAAAGAAATTAGTGAAGGCAAAGTAGCTACTTTACTGTGTTTCTACTACTAGACAGATGGTAATCCTTGATGAATTATGTTTATGTGAATCCAGTAGTACTATTTATATTATCTGACCTTTGTTGAGTCGACTTATTGTTATAAATAACTACTCTTAATATGCAGTCAGTGTACAAGTGGCTTGTATAATGATTCAGGAACAATCACAAACTAATTTCCCACTGATAATTTTGAAGATATTTGAATAGGAAGAAGACTATATTTGCGTAACTCCCCAGAAGGAAGTAATCTCCCTGAAAAATATTCTGGTTTGCAAACTGCATTAGTCAATGACTTTAGCACAGTCCCTTTCACAAGAAATTATGCTAATACATGTGGAAGATTTCATTTTCCTTAAAAAAAATGTAAGCGCAGTAAGGCGCAGAACAGTCCAAACGTCTGCAGAGAGATACACTGCCCTGAGTAATTGGTTGTAAGATCCATTCAAATAAATCATGCTTTGTTAGGGAAAAAAATTAGGCAAGTTAAAATCAGATATAGCTATAGCTTAGTCTTCAATAAACAAATAGCGTTCAGAATTTAATTAGAATATGCAGGCATTGCGTTACACACAACATGCACGCGCTTAGGACTCGCTGTACTTAGCTACTGTAAAAATAAGCACCTTTGAAATACCCTAGATAGCTAGAATACAACTCAAAATCTCATGTACCATTTAAAATAGCAGCGTAGCCGATAAGCAGCGCTGACACGTGCGGCTGAGCAGCCCGGGCACGAGCCCTGGCTTCAGCCACGCCGGGGGAGAAGGTGCCCACCCCATGGCGGCGTGGGGCCGAGGGTCCCACGCGCCCACACAAGCAGCAGGGCGTGAAAATAATGCAATAACGTCCCGGCCACCCATCCCGAAGCGCTGATTTTGTTCCGTTTCCGTTTCTAGACTACTTAATTTTGTATTCAATGAGGGAGACGTGGAAAAAAGATGTCCCCGTCCGCGGCTGGGTGCCTGGTGCCTCTGACCCACGAGCTGCGCGTGGCCCCGTCGCAAGGCACCTGGGGAGAGCCGCAGAGCTTACGCCCAGCGTTTACTCCTCAGCAAGCGAGACAAACCCCAGCGCAAGCACAAAGCGTTGAATATTTCATTGGTGGGGATGTGATGCCTTTGCCAAAATCCCAAGTTCTTAATTCCCGGCTTTGAAAGTCGTATCTGTTTGAATAATAGCGTCAAGCTATGCTTTAAACCAGCTTTTTCTTCAAAGGAACATACAAATATTCTCATGTCCACGAAGCATACCATTAACTGAAAAAATCATGAGAAAGACTCTCTTGAATGAAGCCTACGGTCTGGTTTGTGAATCTTTAATATGCATTTCTGCAGCTCCGTTCAACACGCAGTAAATTCGTATTCTCTTTGACAGAGTAGACATTTTCATAAAGTATTTATAGCCGCCGAGCAAAATAACCATATTTTTGGAGATCTTAATTCACAAACATTGTTTTTAAAGTAACGGCTTTTTAACTGAGATTTTCAGGAGTCTGTTCCAAAATTCCAATCTTCCTTATTTACACCATAAACAGTAAAGAGACCAAATAATAAAATGGAAGTGCAATTAAGCTGGTGTTCCAGTGGAGAATACCTGCGTCTATAAGAATACGTGTGTGAATTCTGACTGTTCCGTATGACTCAATTATTTATGAGCGAGGAGGATAACCGCGTACCGGGAAGGGCTGCGGCGGCCCAGCCCCGCTGAGGTGGGAGGAAGGAGCAAACCCCAACGTCCTCTTCTGTCGCTGAAACGCAGCCAATCCTCTGGGCACGTCCCCAGCGGGGCGAGAATAGCTTGTTCTTCAGAGAAAACGGCTTTGAGCCATCAGCTGATAAAAATCACTACGTGCCACAACTGACGGCCTTCTGCTACACGGGTATTTTTTCTACAGCTACGTTTCTCTCGATAAGCCAGTAATATTTAAGTGAAAGAAAGCACTACAATAAGACACTAATAATCTATATTCCTTGTTATCAAACATAATTTCCATTTCTTCACAACTCTCTTCACGCTTCCAAATTTCAGAGTGGCAATGGCAACGCAAAATAATGTTTAAACTCCTCTTTGCTGCTATGGTTTCTCTGCCTTGTCTCCACAGACCTTCGCAAGGCAGGTCGATGCTTCATTTCAGCCCAGCACCGCAGCCCGTTTCAGCCAAGCACCAGTTCCAGGTGCTGGTTTCAAGCGGTCACATCCCTCCTCACCTTCCACCAAACCCACTTCGTCCTGACACAAAGCCAGGATCAAATATTATTAATTGTCTCTGCGCAGACTTCTGCAAATGCCAACGCAGAATGGTTTTGGCGGTTTGGCTTTTTGTTTTGCTTTGGTTTGTTGGGGGTTTTTCCTCTTTCCTGACTCAAAGGTCTTTTTTTTTATTATTTTTTTAGCCATCTTCGGCTTTATCGGTGGTAAAGTCACGTGTATCACTTGAGCTCCTTGTCTGATAGTCTTTGAACAGGGATGGAGAGATGCTTTTGAAAGAAGATGCTTTGCAATGAGATATATTCCTTCTTTCCACTAAAAAGAAAGGACTCCTGTAAAGTTAATGATAGGTTAATTCAAGGAAACATTATTTCACAGACTCTCCTTTTCAAAAGTCCTTCGAAGGTTTGTTGTACCACTCAACAGCCTGTTCTCCGGCTCTCAGAGGAAAGTCTTTGCCCCCCTGGTGAAGGTGAAATCTTTCACCTTTCTCCAGTATGGGGTGGCAGTGCCAGCCGGGGACACAGCTTCACGAGTCCTCTTTGGAGCCACATCGCAAACACACGTGCGGAGAGCTTCTCTGAAAGACTAACTCACACGCTAATGACTCATTAGCGCAGGGGGGCATTTCAGAGCCAGTCCTGTAGCCATGGTGAACGTTTTTCATCAGGTCTACGTTATTTTTCACCTCTTGTTGATTGCATTAAGGAAAGTTTAATTGAATACACGCCGCTTTAGGCCAGACTTTATGTTTCAAGCTAGCTGCTGTGCCGCATCCACAAACACAACCCTGCCTTTGACGTTTAGAAGCCATTAACCCCAGCATATATTTTTTTACGGCTCAAAGGCTGTTATCTCCACTCCTCAAAAGGACGTCCCAATATAGACAACACAGACCCGTTTTTCTTTCAGAGGAGAATTACCATGATGGAGTATTTAAGGTCTGGTCCAGACTGCAGAGGCCACACGCGAGAGACCGCAACTGATTTTGGCGGTGTGCATTTTTGCCGTCTTCCCCCCAGCTTAAGCCCCGGGTGAAGACCAGGGCACAGCGGGTTTGCCTCCAGCACCGATTTCCAACAGCTCCCAAACCCTCCTTTTCTTCCATGGGGCTCTCAAGTTTCAGCTGATCTTCCAGACCAGGATGTGTTCAGTAATCCTTAAGTAATCTGCTTTCATTAGTGGTTTGCTTTTCAATGACTTTTATCTGAGCATTTCAAAGACCTTTAATTAAGCCTCACAACCCTCCTAAGCTGGTGGCAGTACCCCTGTTTTACAAGGGCTTCATTGAATCACAGGAGATTAAGAGGCCAAAAAAAAAGAGTAATAGGACTTTTGAACCTGTATCGGTTTCTCTAACTATTTGTTCCTCCACCGAGGGCATGAAACAGCCTTGAGGGAATAACAGCAAGCCGGGACCAGACAGACAAGTTGGTTTTGTTCTGTTTTCGCTGGGATGCCTCCTGAAACGCCCAGCCCTGAAGCTGCACCCCTTAATCCGCTCTCTTGGTACCCCAATATTAGGAATAATTAGCTTTCTCACTTGCAGACTGAGAAAAGCAGGGGAGAGACAAGATTCTCCATTTTACGGGTGATTTTATTTCCTTTCACTTGGTGGAAAAAGTCCTGTGTTGGAGGACGAGACCCCCGGAGAGACGCATGGAGGACCAGGGCTGCTCCTCCACCCTTCCTTCTCGGTGGTGGCTTGGTGGTGACCGAGTCCTATTTTTGTCCCTTGGAACACCACAAATATTTCAGGCTTCTGACCAATCGGCTCTGTCTGCTATAAGCTTATAAGCTTATAAGCCGCAGGGATACGATTTGCTGCCATTAAAGTTGTTGGTTTTAACCATGATTTCAGTGGCAGGAAGATGAAGATCTAACAAATGTAAAAGCCTCTGCCCGAGCATCTGCATTTTATAAGTCACTTGATATATTTCATTTTAAGTTACTCCAATAAATGTGGCTTGCTGGTCAATTTAGCAATATAAGTGCTTCTGATGAGCTCTCAGTGCAAGACAAATAAGCAGGTTTCAGCAATATGACTCTTAACGTTTCATAGAAATTATTAAAAAATCGTAAGTGAGTGTTGCTTCCCACTAATTGCCAGTTTACAGTCATGGTCCTATTGCTTCCTTAAGGAGTTTCGCCATTCAGACCTTTAAAAAATATACAAGGAACTTAGAGAAGACATTTGCTACGATTGATTGAATGCAGACATCTATAAAAAAAAAGAATATGGGAAAACGCAAGCAATATCTCAGAGTTTCTCTGAGTTTTATGGGCAGCAGAAGACTCGGCTGCCATCGTTACTGAAATACACTGCCTGTAGGCAAAGATTTCCATTACCAGCGCATCAGTCACATGGGCAGAGAACGAGATAAAAAATTGGTCCTTTGTACGATGTTCAGCAGAGGTAATTAATTGGGGATCGATTCAGAAGTAATCTAACTCCTTTTAAGTTTACAGTGATAAAATTATGATGGATGGGATGGAGCAGGAGAAATTCCAGCCTGGCCAGACACGAAACGAGCTCTGTGTGCAGGAGCAGCCAGCCTGCCCCGAGACTTTCCCAAGTATTTCCAAACATGGGTATTGACGGTAATTTTTTGTTTAACTATCAGTAGTGGCACTTCTCTCTCCATTTCAGCTGTGGAGCCCATTGCAGTACTGATGCTCTGGCAGCATCGCAGTGAGCAGCGGTGGGGGGCTGAGGCTGCAGCCTCGTGCCTCCTTCTTCTGAGGCAAGACTATTTAAAGCCTGTAAATGGTAATTATTTAAAAGCCATTTTTATAAGCCGCATCTTTTTTTCCCTCTACACAATTTTCCCTGCCTCTGAAAGACGATCCAGTTAATGCTGGTATGTCACTAGACCCTTATGTGTCCTGTCCCTACCTGTAATCCTTATGGAAAAATTGGTGCCATCTACCGCTATTTTTTCAGCATGGCATCCCTGACTGCTGTCAGGGTAAGAATTACTTCAGAGGATTATTGCCAAGGGTCTGCTCCACAATTTCAACCTATTCCCTCTCTTTCCTCTTTGCCATGCAGCTTTGCTAACCCTGAGATGCTCTAATTGGGAATTCCCCAGTTAACAGTGTCCTCATTGCTTCTCCCAAGCCAGCCAGGGCCATGGTTTCACCATCCTAAAATATTCCCTTTAATACCCGCTTTTGATCCAATTGTGTATCAAGAAACTCGACAGGCGGCGAAGCATCCCTGCTGATGGTGAGAAACAGCGTAGACATCAGCGGGATGTCGGCAGGTCGGATGCACGGATCTGCACACGCGTTTGAAACCTGGGGACTGAAAGTAGATTAAAACCAGGCAATAAAGTCCCGCTGCAGAATTTAAGATTCCCGTTGCCAATTTTTGAGGTGTTGCTACAAAACAAGACTTTTAAATTCTGTTATTCGGTAATGAAGAAGGATCAAGGCCGACGAGGCACGCAGTGCAGAACCAGACCAGAGTGGCAGCCCAGTATCTGAATGCAGAGCTTGATTTTTGCATTAGCATGTACAGCCTCAGCTGCTGAAAGCAACGTATTTCTTGTGAGCTAAAATAAAAAAAAAAAAAAAAAATTAAGTTTCTTGTCGGCTCCTGGGGGAAATAGTGGTGAAAATAATGCATTCATACGTATTCGTTGTGTGCTGTAAAATAGTAAAGCAGTACTGAAGCAAAGGAGGTTGCCAGCGCAATAACTCTGCAGCAAACCTTTCCCAAACTTTTCTGTGAAAACTCCCTAATTCCCTGAGCCCTCTGGATACCCGTGGCGGTACTAGCAAAAGTAATCCCAACTCTTGTATTTTGTCTAACTGATATTTCTTCTTTATATTCAGATGTTTGTTAAATCTTGGTGCATCATCAACTCCCAAAGCCTAATGGCTCAGAGCACGTAGCTTAGGTTTTACCAGGCCGCAGGACTGTGATGATAAAGGAAAATCTTTTAAAAATTCATTTTTTGCCAAGTGCTGAGAAAAACACATTAAGAGATCAGCTCCTGCATGACTGTTACAATGTTGGAGATGGAGGTTGCTTCTACGCTATGTAAGCAAAAAGTCTTTTTCAGTTTTGATGTGTATTTCTGCATTTTGAATTGTACACGAAAATGTACCTATCTTTCCAATAATTGCAATATCTACCATATGCTACCAAACTAAAATGCAGCCATTTTTGTGAGCATAGAAGTGTTTTGCAGCTATAGGTAATAAAAATGCTTCAGACAGAGCTAACTGCCTCTCTCCAGAGACAACGGAGTCATTACAACCCTCTAATTTCATAGATTCTTATTTTCATTAGTTTTTTATTTAAAGACAGAATAAAACCCACACACTTCAGTGGTACAGCACACTCACATGTAGTTAGCGCAGAAGCAAAGCCCCAGGAAACCCTGTTTTAAATAAGAAATCAATTTAATTTTGCAGCACAACTCCCCTTCCCAGTCTTCCCCAAAATCTGCTCAGAATTATAAATTTCAGGCGGGACACTGCGGCTATGAGCAATGCTGGGCAGAAGATACTTCGATGACAATATATCGTATACATGGTCCATCGTGCGTTACAGTCCATAACTGGAGATATGCAGATGGATTACCCACCTAGCAGGTAATCCTTCACCTTCTCCCTGGGGAAGTGATTGGAAGCATCGGCGGTGTCTGTGCTTCCTCCGGGGAGGGTTTGAGCCCTTTTGTTGGCGTGGAAGCCGTGCCACTGGTTTCCTTGGGTCCCGTCTGCCGTTTGAGCTCTCCCGGACGCGCCGCAGCCCGCGACGTGCATCCCTGGATGCGCCACAGCCCTGCATCCCTCCTGGCAGCCCCCGCCGCTGCCTGGCTCAGTTAACACCTTTTCTCCTGCCCTGCCAGGCATAATACTCATTTTTATTCTTATTTTCTTGGCGAGGTCTCAGGCGGCGCTAGAAGATGCCTGGGCATCCTGGCATTTGTCCATCTGCTAGTGTCAGCGTAGCGTAAGGGGCTTCCCGAATATTTGCCCGACATGAGTGACCCCAGGACCTGGATTGCTT
Source organism: Fulmarus glacialis (assembly GCF_000690835.1). Taxonomy (NCBI): domain Eukaryota; kingdom Metazoa; phylum Chordata; class Aves; order Procellariiformes; family Procellariidae; genus Fulmarus; species Fulmarus glacialis. Next base: position 47,405 of record NW_009225445.1, read on the forward strand.
GGTAAGGAACGAACAAAATTATTTTCTGCTAATATCAAGGCTATTAGTAGTCAGAGAAATCATTTGTGCACTTTGAGTCGGCCTCTAATCTCATTTAATGGGCTGCGATGGGCTCCGCTTGTGGGAAGTGAATAGGAGAGGAGGATCAGACCTCGTCTCCTCCCGATGCTCAAAGCAGAGCAGAGGAGATCAACACTGAATGTGTTGGTCAGCATTGAATATGACATTTGATAGGCATGGAAATAGTCAGAATGTGATGGTACTCTATCAAATAGGAAATAATTTCAAATATCACAGGTTGCAGGGAGCTCCTTCCTCTGTGATACACAAAAGGCAGATGAGAGGTGGTTTTGAGGGAAAAAATAAGCTTCATTCGACCTGCTAGTACAAAATGAATGAGAAAGCTTTGACCTATTGATTCAGGGCATGGCATAATGTGTTGCAATGATCCGTTTCAGTGCTCTGACGCTGTATGTTGAATTAAAGAAGCATTCAGCATGCTCGCGCTGAGTCTCCGAAACTCTTTTTTCTTTCAAACGCATGTTTTCTTTGGCTACGGTATGAATTGTATGCATTGTATCCTCGTAGCAAACTGCCTGAGCAAAATGCTTTCCAACATGGAAATTATTTGCCATTTTACGAATAAAATTATTCTATTGTATTCAGTGATGGATTGCAGAAAAAGGGCATTTGCTCCACTTTTCATCATTTTCAGTTTTCCCTCTTTCAGTGCAGTTTCAAGGCACTGTATCATGGCTTGTTTCCAGCGTTAACATAAAGGGAAACATTGCCCATGGAGTAAATCCCAGCTCAACCCCTGCCTCCTGCAGAAGCAGAAGCCCAAACCCCAGTGCCCAGGCTGTCCAGAAACCACCGCCCCGGCACCGGCAGGTTTTCGTTGGGCTCTCTGCAAACTTACTGCAAAAGACACATTTTTGCCCCATTTTTTCCTGATATTTTCCAAAGAACGTGTGTTTAGCTGGGAAGTGCCTGCGCGGTTTCACTCCTACCATCCCGTGCCGAGGTCGTGCCACCCACCCCGGGAGCCGTGTTTGGTTGCCCCCACGGTTTCTGCTGTTAAATGCCCCCCGATAAAGCACATGTCACGAGGACGTCCCCGACGCTGAGGTCTGCGTTCGCCCATGCACAGCGGTGCCAGCATCACCGCCTGCCAAACAGACCACGAGGGCGAAGCGGGGTCGCAAGCAAGCATTTAGGAAGGGCCAGCCCATAGCATCCACTATTGCCAGCGACCCTGCTTCTGAAGGGTGTAAAAAAGCATCTACCATCAGCAAAATCAATCTTTTTATTTTCCTTTTGCCTTCCTAAGACGTAATGGTTCCTAAATCACTTTAAAATAAAGTTTTTTTGGGGAAAAAATTTCTTCCTAAGCAAAGACTTGGACCATCACAATTCTGAGTAAATGTTTATGGCTGAGCTATAAAGTGCTGGTAATGGAAATGCTGACAATCCTTTAGCCGCAGTGGTCCCAGCTGGCCCCTCTGATAATAAATTGCATGAAACGAGGAGTAAACGGGACTTTCTGATTCACCAGGGCTATGTGCAGAGTGGTAAAAACAAGTTGGATTTTCAGCACTGCCTCGTGTTATTTTCCCAGCATCTATTTTGACCCAACGACTGGAATGTTTTAAATTAGTGTTGGGTGTGTGTTAAGATTTTATACTGTGAATATTTCAACATATATGAATCTTTAATACACTGCTGCTCAGCTTAGCTCAGGAAATTTGAAAATTATCGTGTAGCGACTATGCAGCTTTCATAAAAACATTGTTATATGATGTACCAGCCAAATAACAAGCTTAAATTTGTCATAATACTGACTGCGTGCTTGCAATCAATTTAGCTTTGTACAAATGCAAAAATGTTCCCCTTGGGAATGTGCTAGATATCAGATTTTTCCAGTGCCTATGGAACACTATAAAGGGATCAAAAGTGACCCAAACCAGCATGCATATGGATATTTCACTGCACAGTCTATTAAAATGTTCCCAATTTAAAATACTTTTGGCCAAACAAGTAAAAATGCTTTAATAACTGGAAAAATATGGGGATCATCCAGTTTTGGAGCAGTGAATTCGCAGGTTACCTGGATAGAGTCCGGCACAGCCAGGCACCGGCGCTCAGCCGCAAGCATCTCGGCTGCACAGCCTATGCTAATGGGTTTCATTATTTAACAATAAATAGCAACATTTAATTAGTGCAACCATTACTATGCATAAAATACTTTAATTACACTGAAGGCTGGTGGGAATAAGCCAATTTGGGGTGAAGCTGAGTGGGAGGCTCAGCTCTCATCTGTGCACTGAAACGTGGCCACCAGCAGAGAGAGTCGGGGTTTTGCCTTTGGTGCCTTCACTCCCAGGTTAATTAGACACTGAAATCACTTCTGTTTGGGTTTTAATTGGCAGAGGGGAGGCATTCTCAGTTTCCTCCTGGTTGTGTCCCCAAGAGGTTGTCGCCGCTGTTGGGTGAGGAAGGGCGTCATCGGTGGCTGGCTCCAGCTGCGCTCGTGCGAGCGTGCGAGCGCGCAAGCGTGCAAGGCGACGGCAGGAAGCCCCTCTCCGGGCGACCACGGGCCCTCTTGGACGGTGCAGAGAAACCGGAGTTTGGAGGAAGCGAATGAAGATTTTTTAATGCACAAAATGCTGAGACTGACAATTCACTTACAGTTTCAGGATATCACAACAATTTCCAACTATGTCCTGCCTTACTCTAGATTAAACCACTCAGACAATTAGCAAAGGTGCGTGCAAAAAAAGCAAAAGTAGTTGCAGTCGCAGCCATTGTTTTAAAACATGCTGGGTGAAGGCAATCCATGGGTCCTTCTCCAATTAACCGCCGGCTGCCGAGGAAGCTGACGGAGGCTGGCCCCCACCCTGCCCGGTCGGTGTGGCAGGTCTGCACGCTGAGAATTCACGAGCCAGGACTTCAGCCCCGTCGTTCTCTTGCACCCCGCATGCCAGAGCGTGCAGCCTCCCTGCAAACTGTCCACCTTGCCCCCAGTTCCTTCCTCTTCCCTGGCACTTTTTCTCTTCCTAAATGCATCTTCAGACCTGTCCCCATTTTTGGCCAGGTTTTCCTTGCCATCTGCAGGGCAGGGCATGGGGCTGTCCACTGGCACGGGGCTGCGGACGTCCCTGCGGCTACGCTGAGCCAGGAGGAGGCATGGCTCCAGCCTTCATCTCTTCCAGCATCCCTCGCCCAAACAGTCACTCCCCATCCTTCAGCTCAGGAGGTGTCTAAGTGAGGGATTTGTAGCTTTCCGGAGCGGTCCATCTGCCACGGCTGTTCCAGGAGGAGCACGTGTGAATCCACACATAAATAATACCTTGTGTCATCACCGGTGGAGACGTTAGTCCTTGGTACCCACGCGGCAGATGGGCTGGAGGAGTCTCATCAGCATCCTCGGTGTTGCCAAGCGGCTAAGTGGCTGCATGTGTTGTTACTACACAGGAGAGTAATTTTGGGACACTGCACGTTGCTGGCTGAAAAAGCAATGAAGTGGTCGAACTGGAGTGAAATTACAGCTCACGGTTTCTCCCTGGCCAGATAAATTGAGGCAGGATGAGAACCCCGGGATGGAGCCCGCCAGAAGCCACCACTCGGGTTTTCCTTCACTCCGAAGTCTGTGCTTGTACATCCGCCTGCCCCAAAACTGGCTGTCCCCAACCCCCAAAGGATGCTTTAGTGCGCAAGAGCGAATAGGATCTTCCAGCTTTGCCAATGTTAGATCTGCTCAGGAATTTTTCAAAAAATTTTTTATCACTTAATCAAATCTTTCATCGTTAGTTTTATTCATCACATTGCTTTTCTCAAGACAGTATTTTGAAATCGCTGAAAACTTTTATTTTAGCCTTTTCTAAATGAGAAGTAGTCATTTAAAGAATAAAAACCCACCCCCAAACCAACCAAAAACACATTTAGCAATAAAAAACATGTGAAAAAACAGATTACAATGAAAAAACTTGAAAGGAACTGAATTTTTTTAACTTTCTGATATGGGTCAGGGACATTTCAAGACCTTAAAAATGTTCGTGGAAGGACAAAACTGGCACCTGCCCAACTCCCTGATGATGCTGGTGTCTAGAAATGGGGGATATGGTGAGAAATGTCTATGATAGCCATGGCCCAGCGTGGCGGGTCCAAGGGTACCACCCAGCTGTGTGCTGGGCACGGTGCTAGCACCGAGGTCCAGAGGTTTGTATAATACCTCCCACGTACCTGGGAACCCACAGCTTTGCTGGTGGATGCAAGAAGAGGTCCCACCAGCTCTTCTGGTTCCTGCCTGGATGGAGACTGGGGAGGACACGGATTGCTCATCATTGTTGCATACCCATTAATTATAAAAAGCTTTTGACGTCCAGGCTGCACGTCCTGGCACAAAGATGTGTTGGGCTGGATGACTTCGTGGAAGTCACCGTGGGCGGCCGTGCTGGGAGCAGAGCGGCAGCAACACCCACCTTCTGCTCTCCAGCCCGGGAGGGAGGTGCGGCTGCTAAAACCAGGCTAGCATCCCAGAAACGGGAATTTGCACATCCCAGCTTGCCACGCGTGCCCTGTCTGCCCTCCGCTCGGCTGCAGAGGGATCTGCAGAGCAGAGAGCTCAAAAAAAAGATGAGGCTGCATCTGTGTCCATTTCACCTCTGAGAAAACAGCGCACGTAGTTTGAATTTCTTCAAAGCCTTCCCTGCTCTCCTGGTTGCATCCAGCTGCCCAAGTCGATTGATAAAAGGGCATAAATGGCACCAGAAGGAAACCTCTCCTTTCCCTGCTGACTCTGTTGTCAGTTGCCACGTAAGTCACAAAAACACTAAAATAAATTACAAATGTCTGATTTTATAACAAATTCATATTTTGCAAGTTTGAAAACTTCGGTTTCTTGTGGAACATACTTTCTTCCTAGAACTTTGTGTTTCTGCCTTTATTCATCAGAAATGTTTTAGTCTTAATTTAACATTATTCTGTTGCTGCTTTATGGACAAGAAACACATTGCTCTCTCCCCTGCTTGCATCTGCCGCGAAAACAAAAAGACGATATTCTGCACCTGTCCCTGCTTCACAACCAGCTGAAACGAAATTCGATTCAACAGTGGCTAAACAAAGTGCAAGCAATGACTCAGTATGGAAATAAGACTTATTTCTTTGTACCTCTATTATGTGACAGCACAAGAGAGCGGGCATGCTTTCTTGTACAGCGGTATATATATGGCGTGCGTATTTCACAATCTTCTTCCAGTGCTTTCTCAACAACTCTGAGACAAAAGGGGAAAAATACTGTATTTCTCTCCTGCGCATCTGTTCTATGCGCTATTTACATTTTTTAAACTTTAACTAGGCATGGTCAAAATACAAGAAAATGGAACGAAAATAGAGGAAAAGTCTCACGTCCCAGGCTAGAGCCAACCCCCACTTGAATTTTCCCCGTATCCAAACATTTAATAGAAACTTGTTTAATCCACCCCCGGAGGGGTGGCTTCCCCAGAGACGGTGAAGTCTCCATCCCTGAAGGTTGTCAAGACTTGGCTGAGCAAAACCCCGCTGGCCTGGGCCGGCGCTGGCAATAGCCGTGCACCCATCAGGATGCTGGACTGGGTGAGCCCCACAGGTCCCTTCCAATACACATCGCTATGATTTTGATTTCCTGGTGCTGTCATTAATGAGGATGAATCAAAACCGTTGCTAAGTGTGCGGATTGCAAGTACCGCGGTCTTTGTACGCTGCTGGTGGTTATAATCTACCAAACCCCACCTGCATTGCGGGTGTGGCGTGCTGAAGTGGCCCAGCCACTTAACTCTAATTGCAGGTTGGAGCTTTAGGCTTACGATGACCAGATGATGGTGTTGCGTATTATTATCCATGTGGTAAGGATATTCCAATGGTCCATTCCAAACTGGGAGCCTGATGAGATGGGCACTTTCCAGACATGCAGAATAAATTTCTGCCTGAGGACATTTACAGGAAAAAGAACCAACCCTGACGCTACTCCTTGCCTTCAAAAACAGACAGAGGAAGAGTGGAAGAAGCTAAAAAGTATGTGGATACAGCAAACAGATGAGAGAGAGGCATGGTGTAAGGTACTTTGGTGCTTTTGCATCTTCGTTAGTCTCTGCTACAGAGTTTTCAATGGAAAACAACTCTACTTTAGGAAAAATTGGAAGGGAGAGAGAGATTACGGGAAAAGAAATTGATTGCGAGCAAAGATAAAGCAGGACACAAGTAGGGAAAACAGCGAGGAGAAGAGGTGGCAGGTAAGGAGCATCTACAGGGGGGTGTTCATGGTGTTGGGGTTCATGGTGTAGGTGGGAAGCCAGCAGCAGAACAGAGCGGATCCCACTATTTCTGAGGAAACCCAACTGCCAGGCGTGGGTGAAGGCTGAGTCCAGAGGATCATGCAGCTCCCCAGAGCCTGACGCAAGAGCAGCAGAGATGCTCAGGGGCCCTCCCTGCTCTGTCTGACTCGACGTGCTTTGAAGAAGAAGCTGCTGGGAGATCAGCTTGCCGTGTGTCTGTTCATCAGGCTTGTTTGACTAGAAGACTAAGTATAGGGCTCTGCTGCTTTGGCGCTCCTCCAGGCGAGACCTTCAGTGAGGGAGAGGTGAAGCACCACGCTGAATTTTCACTTCTGATTAACTTCAACCATATGTCAGGCCACATTTAATATCTGCATTTTGCCTTAACCATTCATAGCTTCTCCTTGACCTTAGTCTCATGGGGGAAGTTCCTCGTGCTTTCTGGGAGTCCTAACTCCTGTGTTCTACCCATTGACTACCCATAGTTATAGTAGGAAGCGCAACTATATGTACCACATGTCTGCTACCTGTGAAATGAAGATGGGTGCAACATATGGAAATAGTGCTCTGGAAACTCTGAGGATGCTGGGGCAAGAACTATGAAAACTTTAAAAAACTATGGAAACTTCCATAGCAAACTTACTAATATCTGCTGTCCATCTTAACCAACCTAGGTTCCTTCTTCATTCAGATTCACTAACTTTCAACAGAAGTTTGTTTTTCGACTCTTTTATCTGTTTCCTGTCTTAAACAAAATCCATTTTGTTGTAGTGAATAAACCTAATACGTTCCCAACAGCAGTAAACACAGCAATTTTTTTTGACTGCATAATATAGCTATTTAAAAAGTGCTAATTGCTTCTTTTGGAAAAAGTGCCTGAATGTTCCCGTTCCAGCACAGAACAAGCAGCATATATACGGTGCTATCAAGATTGTTTATCTTCCCTGCTTCTCTATTCTTAATATTCTCCACTTCAGTTATTCTGAAGCCTGGCAGCCTCCGTACAGAAAATTGGGCAAATGATTTAAGAAGTAGCCCTTTCAGAGTTGAGCTGAGTGTAAAACCACAAGCGAAACCGTCCTTTTACTGCACAGTTACACCATCCTAGTGTGGAAAGCCATGGAAAGCCTTCCAACTTGCTGCCCTTGCTGACAGGTTATCTTCATCCCTCAGAGAAGCACTGACACGATTATTTCTCTTCCCATTTGCACAACATCAGACTTAAATGCAGAAATATCCACCTTCTGAAGAATACAGCTTGAAGGTTAAAAGGCAGGGAAGGTCGAAGGACCTGGCTTTGCTGAGCTCTACACCGTGTCATCCAAGCACATGTGAGAGGAGAAAGAGGATTGCTTTTGGAAACCACTCTTCCAGTTTTCCAACTTCATGTGTGACTCACATCTCATAAGCTCTTAACTGCCTGTCGAATATTAAATACAAGTAAAAAGCGTTCCTTGTGCCCCACGGAATGATGTGCTTTAATAATTGTGCTTTGCCATATTGACTGCTCCTGTTTTGTTGCTTTCTGCCCACAATTTCATCTGAAAGCCACCAACAGAAGTTCACCAGCCATCAGCCAGTGCCTCCAAAGCTTTCTACGGGTCTCAGGTTTATTGCTGTCCTAATACTTTGGAAACAGGATTCTCTGTTGAGGAATATAAGGGAAATGATGGCGCTCACTTGCCCTAATTTTGTGAAGAATAAAAAATACTGGGACTTTCCTGGAGGACAGAGAGGCCGCCTCCTTTTCCCATAAAATGCAAATGCCACAGGGTACCTCTCAGAGGCAGACTCCTCCAATCCAGACAGCACACTTGAGCTGTAAAAGAGCCTTGCCTCTCATTACGAGTGGCTTTGTGTCATTACAAATGGGAGGTAGAATTTGCTCTAAAGTGTATTTGTTACAATAAAGTTCAGCTTGACCCGTTAGCTTTTTTTGAAGTGAAAAAATTTTGTGTATTTTAAGTCAAAATGAGGGCATGGAAATGGCCCTGGACTTTTCAATAGAGAAGACCAAGGAAAAGTCTTCAACATTTTCCAGCCCATATTCATAAACACACCATGTGAAGCAGCCGTTGGAGCAGACCAAGAAGTCACAGCGGCAAACTGTCCCAGTTGTGCCTGCTTTGGAGACCACTCAGTCTGAAGGAACTTGCATTGGGACACGTTTCCATATGCTGCAAGGAGAAAAAATGCTAAAATAAGAAAACCTGGTTTAACAGCTTCTGGTCTTGTGACCATGGCCATGGCTATGGTGACAGGTCAGGGACCCAGACCTCACTGTGGGGAAGACGGGCACCGAGCATCCGTGGGGAAGACGGGCACCGAGCATCCGTGGGGAGACCCCACGTTGCATCGGTGCCTTTCCTTGTGTGGGGAAAGGCTGGGTTGGACAGGGGGTGATGCAAGGATGCTGGCTGCTCCTGACCAAACTCTAGAGAGGGTCAGTACCAAAAAGTGAATTTCTTTTATGTTTTGGGACAAGTGCTGAAGGGCAACTCCAGCAGCTCCGTCAGCTGCCACCGCAGCTCTGCGTTCAGGGCAAAAGCCTGTGTTCCAGCGGGATGTGGGCACAGCTGGCGGGCACATCTGCAGACTGTTTGAAAACACGTCTGTTGAGCTCTGCCTTACCCACCCGCTGAAGTCAGCGTGGGACGGGTATGGTCTGTTGTGCTCAGCGAAGGAAGCAGGGACTGTACCCACTCGAGGGAGGACACGCTGCCTCCATCA